>NW_020705218.1:0-1199 GCF_002925995.2 Terrapene triunguis
TTGACGGAGGGAGCATTAAAATTTGCTTCCTTGCCCAGTAGCACATTCGTGTCACTAGTGCGTGGGGTGGGGAAGGCCCCCAGAATATGGGGGTCTGATAAGAACCCGCTCAAGCTCAGCTCCTGTGAGTGAGGGGTCACAGCCTGCTATGGATGCGTCGCTCCTTCTCGTCACATTTCCCGAGAGGGGCTGCTTGTCTGGTGTCTCCTCTTTCCTTGATAAAGCGCCGAACACCCCTTGAATATCATCTGTCTTTGCCTTTAATTACCGTCTGCATTTATCAGAGCGTCATTAGCTGGCCGGGGTGTTTGTCTGCCCTGATGAATCGTTTAGAAAGACAGTTGTTTGTTCTCCCCCTCCCGCCAATCGCTCTGTTCTTTATTTCCCCCCGGCCTGAAGGAGGGTTTTGAGTCTCGTTTCAGCAAAGCCGCCTCCAGGTGGGAGCACAGGCTGCTGCTGTGGGGTCTGGCGTGACGCGCAGACCCAGTGCCTGGAGTGGGAGCCAGCGTGGGCACGAAACGCGGCCACGGTGCCTTCTCAGAGCCAGGGGGTCGGGGCCCTGGGGCTGCCCTGCTGGGGGGTCGGGTCGCAGTCAGAAAGGCAGTTCTCACAGGACAGTAAGGTGGTGCCCGGCTGTGTCCCCATCCAGCCATGGTGTCCTCTCCAAGGCCTCTGTGGAGTTGCTTGGGGGAGTCCAGTCCCCGTCCTGCCCCCGCTGAGGGCCTGGGGCACCTCGCTGGCGCAGGCCTCGCCCTAGGCACTGGGGACTCAGCTGAATAAATTGCCCCTTTTCTGAAGAGCTGCTGCTGGAAGGGGGGTGCTGGGGGCGGCCAACAAGCTGCTCATCGCAACGCCCAGTGGCAGGCAGTGAGAGAGCAGCTGCTGGCCGCGGTGCAGCTGGGAGTCTTCCAGCAAGGTCTGTGCCCCCCTCGTCTGTCACAGGGCGGTGTGGACTGTGGAGACTACAAGACCCAGCATGCAACAGGGCCTGGCCCTTCAGCTCACGGGTTGCATAGTCTCTCTGGGCTGCCCCTGCGTGCGATACAGGGGGGCAGCCGGACTCAGTTCTCAGGTTTGCAGCTAGGGGTCGCTCGCTCCCTCGAGTTCCAGGCCTCCTGGTGTGGGGCCCTTGTCGCACACAGCCACCCCCTTCCCCATCGCCCTGGAGGGGGGCAGGAGCACGCGGTCCCCTCCCCCAT
>NW_020705219.1:0-1204 GCF_002925995.2 Terrapene triunguis
TTGACGGAGGGAGCATTAAAATTTGCTTCCTTGCCCAGTAGCACATTTGTGTCACTAGTGCGTGGGGTGGGGAAGGCCCCCAGAATATGGGGGTTTGATAAGAACCCGCTCAAGCTCGGCTCCTGTGAGTGAGGGGTCACAGCCTGCTATGGATGCGTCGCTCCTTCTCGTCACATTTCCCGAGAGGGGCTGCTTGTCTGGTGTCTCCTCTTTCCTTGATAAAGCGCCGAACACCCCTTGAATATCATCTGTCTTTGCCTTTAATTACCGTCTGCATTTATCAGAGCGTCATTAGCTGGCCGGGGTGTTTGTCTGCCCTGATGAATCGTTTAGAAAGACAGTTGTTTGTTCTCCCCCTCCCGCCAATCGCTCTGTTCTTTATTTCCCCCGGCCTGAAGGAGGGTTTTGCGTCTCGTTTCAGCAAAGCCGCCTCCAGGTGGGAGCACAGGCTGCTGCTGTGGGGTCTGGCGTGACGCGCAGACCCAGTGCCTGGAGTGGGAGCCAGCGTGGGCACGAAACGCGGCCACGGTGCCTTCTCAGAGCCAGGGGGTCGGGGCCCTGGGGCTGCCCTGCTGGGGGGTCGGGTCGCAGTCAGAAAGGCAGTTCTCACAGGACAGTAAGGTGGTGCCCGGCTGTGTCCCCATCCAGCCATGGTGTCCTCTCCAAGGCCTCTGTGGAGTTGCTTGGGGGAGTCCAGTCCCCGTCCTGCCCCCGCTGAGGGCCTGGGGCACCCCGCTCACGCTGGCGCAGGCCTCGCCCTAGGCACTGGGGACTCAGCTGAATAAATTGCCCCTTTTCTGAAGAGCTGCGGCTGGAAGGGGGGTGCTGGGGGCGGCCGACAAGCTGCTCATCGCAACGCCCAGTGGCAGGCAGTGAGAGAGCAGCTGCTGGCCGCGGTGCAGCTGGGAGTCTTCCAGCAAGGTCTGTGCCCCCCTCGTCTGTCACAGGGCGGTGTGGACTGTGGAGACTACAAGTCCCAGCATGCAACAGGGCCTGGCCCTTCAGCTCACGGGTTGCATAGTCCCTCTGGGCTGCCCCTGCGTGCGATACAGGGGGGCAGCCGGACTCAGTTCTCAGGTTTGCAGCTAGGGGTCGCTCGCTCCCTCGAGTTCCAGGCCTCCTGGTGTGGGGCCCTTGTCGCACACAGCCACCCCCTTCCCCATCGCCCTGGAGGGGGGCGGGAGCACGCGGTCCCCTCCCCCAT
>NW_020705220.1:0-2650 GCF_002925995.2 Terrapene triunguis
TCCCCCTCCCTCTTCCCCACCCCCCTAAACTCCATTCTCCTGCGCTTGTACCTCAGCCATGAGACCCTCCCTCACCACCCATCACCCAAACTCCATTCTCCTGTCTCTGACCCTTATTCCTCAGCATGTCCAGTGACAGGTGGGGAGCTGAGAGGGCCTCCATGCTATAGCATCACTTTGGCTAGGAATCAGGGATGCTGCAATGCCACAGATCGTAGGGTCTCGCGTTCTGCCACGCAGGAGATCCAGGCTCAGTTTCTGGGCGGGTCAGCAGGCGCTGGGCATGCAGAAAGTCCTACCCACCATACTGTGTGAGGGCTCTAGAATGCCATGGGGGGATCCTGGGTTTGGTTCCTGCTCTAATGTGGTCTGATGTGCAGGAGGGCTGAGCACAGGCTGATCTCACTAACGCCAATGGAGGCGGCAGGGGCTCAGCACCTTGGACAGTCAGGCCTTAGCGGTCTGGGCTGGCAGGGAGAGAAGGCTATTGAGGCCCAGAGGGAAGGGACTAGACAAGTGTCATGTGACCTTTACAGTAACCCCAGACAGCAAATGTGAAAAATTGGAACAGGGGGTCGGGGGGCATAGGAGCCTATATAAGAAAAAGACCCAAAATCAGGACTGTCCTTATGAAATCGGGACATCTGGTCACCCTATGAAAGAGCAGCACCACTAAGGCTGGGAAAGGTCAGCGCACCTCCCAGCCAGGTGCAGCGTATTGCTACATAGCTTGAAGCACATGGGTGGGTTTCTTTGCTGGGGGGCCTGACCTCTGAAGCACTAGACCTTTCGATTCTCTTTCCCAGTGCTCCTCCTGCTGCCCTGCCCTGGCGATCAACAGATACCTCGTCTCCCCTTGGCGATGATGCCCATGAAGACTACAGGTCCCTGGATCCTTTTTACATGCTGGAACCTGCAGCCTCTGTGGGCCACACCTCAGGGTACCATTAAAGGGGGGGCAGCTGCCATCTGCTCTGTTTCATACAGATTGGGCACAGGCCGTGGACTCCCGGCAGGTTATCCAGGCGGCCCTCGGCCATGCAGCTTGGCTTAAGGCGCTCTCGCTCCCCCATCGCGTTTGGTTGCTGAGCTGTGCTGCTAACCCAAGTGCAGAGAGAGTCACATCCAGTGCGAACAAGCTGCTGAGTATTATTGTGCAATCCAGGAGCCGCCGGGAACAGTGACGTGCTGGATGGAGTTTTTCATCCCGCACAGCGCTCAGCCTCTCCGATGCCACGCCCTCATTCTTCCCAGGGGGCTCCAGTGCCCAGCGGCCTCCGCCCCACCTAGCAGGAGGCAAAACGAATCCATCAGCCCCCCTAAACTCTAGCACTCAGAAGAAGAGATGAAAAAACAGAGGTGGAGGCCCTTAGCCAGCCACAACACGGAAAATGTTTGACTCAGACAACAGGTTGCATTAGTAAAAGTGGAACGTGTTCCTCTGTCGACGGAAGCGAAGATCTTGGTGTAAGTTAGAACTGTTCCATTGAAGTCAACTGTCCTGTGTTGATTGGTGGCAGATGAGGGTCTGGCCCCCCTAGGGCATGACTCCATTAGAAGTTAGAGCCAGAAGAGCCCATACACTCCACCAGCCCAAGGGCCATGGCCGGACGGCCCCATTTTCCCGTGCTTTTGTGCCAGGCTGGTTTTAAATGCCCCCAACTGGAGCGAGTTGAATTTTTTCCAAACAAAAAGATTTTTCATAGGGGAAAAAAACCCATCCTTTTATCAAAAACAAACATTTTCACAACAAACAGGCAGACGATATCATTCACATTTGTCACTGTTCACAGAAAGTTTTGCTTCATTTTTAAAACATCATCAAAGACGGTGTTATCGAAAGATTTTGTTTATCAAAAATCACCCGGCTGGGTCTCCCCTGAGGGAGCAGAAGGGGTCAAGTGGGCATCTTAGGAACAGGATTTTGGGGAGAGGAGTGGAAGCGTTGGAATTGGCACAAAGGGGTTGATGGAGACGTCAGCCGGAAGAATGTAGTGCCGGTGCCAGGTGCCAGACCGACAGCACCTGCGAACTGACACGCTAAATCCATGAACAATGACAGCACAGATCTGAAGGAGCCAACCCTAGCAGCATTCAGGCTTTGGCTTCCCCACGGATCCTGGTGGCTTTTGTGACGTGTAGACAAGAACTCATGCCGGCCACAGAATAGTTGTAATTTTCAGTCGTTACTAACCCAGCCTGGATTAGAACCAACCATTTGGCACCGAAAGACTCTTTAGGGCATTCCCCGTTCGCTTAGCCACCCCTGCATTTGGGGCTCTCTGCTAAGTCTTAGCAGGAGTGTTTGTGGCAGGTGGGGGAAGACGGGGTTGTCCTGTCCTCTGAGACCTACCGGACCCCAGCTGGATATTATTAAATATTTGCCTTAGTGCTTAGAGCCCCAGCGATGGATCAGAAACCCACTGTGCTAGGCGGTATACAGACACACAAGAAAAAGGCAGGTTTCACAGGGGTCGCCGTGTTAGTCCGTATCAGCAAAAACAAGGAGGAGTCCTTGTGGCACCTTAGAGACTATCAAATTTATTTGAGCATAAGCTTTCGTGGGCTAAAACCCACTACGGGTCACTACAAAAACTAATTCTCCCCTGCTGATACTCACATCTTCTTTTCAACTGTTTGAAATGAGCCA
>NW_020705221.1:0-2623 GCF_002925995.2 Terrapene triunguis
CTCCATTCTCCTGCGCTTCTACCTCAGCCATGAGACCCTCCCTCACCACCCATCACCCAAACTCCATTCTCCTGTCTCTGACCCTTATTCCTCAGCATGTCCAGTGACAGGTGGGGAGCTGAGAGGGCCTCCATGCTATAGCATCACTTTGGCTGGGAATCAGGGATGCTGCAATGCCACAGATCGTAGGGTCTCGCGTTCTGCCAAGCAGGAGATCCAGGCTCAGTTTCTGGGCGGGTCAGCAGGCGCTGGGCATGCAGAAAGTCCTACCCACCGCACTGTGTGAGGGCTCTAGAATGCCATGGGGGGATCCTGGGTTTGGTTCCTGCTCTAATGTGGTCTGATGTGCAGGAGGGCTGAGCACAGGCCGATCTCACTAACGCCAACGGAGGCGGCAGGGGCTCAGCACCTTGGAC
This sequence comes from Terrapene triunguis, assembly GCF_002925995.2. Classification (NCBI taxonomy): domain Eukaryota; kingdom Metazoa; phylum Chordata; order Testudines; family Emydidae; genus Terrapene; species Terrapene triunguis. Next base: position 417 of record NW_020705221.1, read on the forward strand.
AGTCAGGCCTTAGCGGTCTGGGCTGGCAGGGAGAGAAGGCTATTGAGGCCCAGAGGGAAGGGACTAGACAAGTGTCATGTGACTTTTACAGTAACCCCAGACAGCAAATGTGAAAAATTGGGACAGGGGGTGGGGGGGAAATAGGAGCCTATATAAGAAAAAGACCCAAAATCAGGACTGTCCTTATGAAATCGGGACATCTGGTCACCCTATGAAAGAGCAGCACCACTAAGGCTGGGAAAGGTCAGCGCACCTCCCAGCCAGGTGCAGCGCATTGCTACATAGCTTGAAGCACATGGGTGGGTTTCTTTGCTGGGGGGCCTGACCTCTGAAGCACTAGACCTTTCGATTCTCTTTCCCAGTGCTCCTCCTGCTGCCCTGCCCTGGCGATTAACAGATACCTCGTCTCCCCTTGGCGATGATGCCCATGAAGACTACAGGTCCCTGGATCCTTTTTACATGCTGGAACCTGCAGCCTCTGTGGGCCACACCTCAGGGTATCATTAAAGGGGGGGGCAGCTGCCATCTGCTCTGTTTCATACAGATTGGGCACAGGCCGTGGACTCCCGGCAGGTTATCCAGGCGGCCCTCGGCCATGCAGCTTGGCTTAAGGCGCTCTCGCTCCCCCATCGCATTTGGTTGCTGAGCTGTGCTGCTAACCCAAGTGCAGAGAGAGTCACGTCCAGTGCGAACAAGCTGCTGAGTATTATTGTGCAATCCAGGAGCCGCCGGGAACGGTGACGTGCTGGATGGAGTTTTTCATCCCGCACAGCGCTCAGCCTCTCCGATGCCACGCCCTCATTCTTCCCAGGGGCCTCCAGTGCCCAGCGGTCTCCGCCACACCTAGCAGGAGGCAAAACGAATCCATCAGCCCCCCTAAACTCTAGCACTCAGAAGAAGAGATGAAAAAACAGAGGTGGAGGCCCTTAGCCAGCCAGAACACGGAAAATGTTTGACTCAGACAACAGGTTGCATTAGTAAAAGTGGAACGTGTTCCTCTGTCGACGGAAGCGAAGATCTTGGTGTAAGTTAGAACTGTTCCATTGAAGTCAACGGTCCTGTGTTGATTGGTGGCAGATGAGGGTCTGGCCCCCCTAGGGCATGACTCCATTAGAAGTTAGAGCCAGAAGAGCCCATACACTCCACCAGCCCAAGGGCCATGGCCGGACGGCCCCATTTTCCCGTGCTTTTGTGCCAGGCTGGTTTTAAATGCCCCCAACTGGAGCGAGTTGAATTTTTTCCAAACAAAAAGATTTTTCATAGGGGGAAAAAAACCATCCTTTTATCAAAAACAAACATTTTCACAACAAACAGGCAGACAATATCATTCACATGTGTCACTGTTCACAGAAAGTTTTGCTTCATTTTTAAAACATCATCAAAGACGGTGTTATCGAAAGATTTTGTTTATCAAAAATCACCCGGCTGGGTCTCCCCTGAGGGAGCAGAAGGGGTCAAGTGGGCATCTTAGGAACAGGATTTTGGGGAGAGGAGTGGAAGCGTTGGAATTGGCACAAAGGGGTTGATGGAGACGTCAGCCGGAAGAACGTAGTGCGGTGCCAGGTGCCAGACAGACAGCACCTGCGAACTGACACGCTAAATCCATGAACAATGACAGCACAGGCCTGAAGGAGCCACCCCTAGCAGCATTCAGGCTTTGGCTTCCCCACGGATCCTGGTGGCTTTTGTGACGTGTAGACAAGAACTCATGCCGGCCACAGAATAGTTGTAATTTTCAGTCGTTACTAACCCAGCCTGGATTAGAACCAACCATTTAGCACCGAAAGACTCTTTAGGGCATTCCCCGTTCGCTTAGCCACCCCTTCATTTGGGGCTCTCCGCAAAGACTTAGCAGGAGTGTTTGTGGCAGGTGGGGGAAGAGGGGGGTTGTCCTGTCCTCTGAGACCTACCGGACCCCAGCTGGATATTATTAAATATTTGTCTTAGTGCTTAGAGCCCCAGCGATGGATCAGAAACCCACTGTGCTAGGCGGTATACAGACACACAACAAAAAGGCAAGTTTCACAGGGGTCGACGTGTTAGTCTGTATCAGCAAAAACAAGGAGGAGTCCTTGTGGCACCTTAGAGACTATCAAATTTATTTGAGCATAAGCTTTCGTGGGCTAAAACCCACTATGGGTCACTACAAAAACTAATTCCCCCCTGCTGATACTCACATCTTCTTTTCAACTGTTTGAAATGAGCCA
>NW_020705222.1:0-5757 GCF_002925995.2 Terrapene triunguis
GAACCCGGCCCTTGTTGCTGCCAACTCAGATGGGCAGAAGGGTTACATTTTTGGGGGCTCGTCCGGGATACCCTGGGTCAGTACCCCTCGCAAGCACCTGTTGAGTGTTCCACTGCATTGGGAAACAATTGTGGTTATATTTTGAGGAAATTACTGTTTGTATAATGGCTAATATGTCAGGTTTGTTGGGCCCCGGCCCTGCAGCCTCTAGCTCAGGGGCTGCAGCCTCAGCCAATGATTGGGCAAAAGCACTGGGGCAAATATTGGAAAAGGTTGTGCTGTCCCAGGCTATGTTAAACTCTTGTCGTGAGTTAAGATTATTTTCTGGGGTAGAGGAGTTCGAACCCTGGTTGGAGCATACCACTGAAATGCTGCAGGAGTGGGCCGTACCTGATGCAGAAAAGCGAAGATGTCTAATAGAGAGCCTTAGTGGCCCAGCATTAGATGTGATTCGCACCCTGAAGCTCATTAACCCTGGGGTCAGTGTGAAGGACTGCCTAGAGGCCCTTGATCATACCTTTGGGAGCGTAGAGGGCCCTGAAGACAGTTACTGTAAGTTCCTTAATTCCCGACAGCAAATTGGCGAGAAGATTTCAGCCTATATACAGAGGCTGGAGAGACTGCTTCAGAGAGCTGTCATGAGGGGAGCAGTGACTGCTGAACAGATGGATCGGACCAGACTGGCTCAAATTGTAAGAGGAGCTCAGTATCAGAACCCGATTCTACTCCATCTCCAGCTAAGAGAACGACGGGAACATCCCCCAAGTTATTCCCAGCTGATAAAGGAGGCCAGAGAAGAGGAAGAAAGGCAGGCTGCCAGCGAGTTTTGGGAAGCCCAAACATTGGAGCCAGCCGGCACAACACCACTGCAAACGGCCAGTGTACTGATGGTGAGCACCACAGAGGAACTTGCCCAACAAATGCAGGTCCTGACAGAACGGATAGCTGAACTGCAAAGCACCATTGACCGAGCTAAGACTTCCAGGAATAAGGCGCCTCTGACTGTGGCGATGGAGAAGTCAGCATTTAGAGCCACCATCCCACCTGGGCGAAGGGGGAAAAGACAATTCTTCTGCTACCGCTGTGGTCAGGACGGACACAGTGCTGGCAAGTGCCATAATGAAGAAAACCCCTCCTTAGTGTATGGAAAGCTGAAGATCAGTTGGGAGAGATCCGGTAGCTGCCAGAGGGTCCGGGGACGGGGACCACCCAGGCCTGCAGGAGTTGAAGATTCCAACAGAAACGACCGTCCAGCTGGGATCCCCGCAGGACTGATAGGGCCTCGAGCAGAGGTCATGGTGAAGATTGAAGGGGCGGAGTGTAAAGCCGTGCTTGACACTGGATCTCAAGTGACTATTATATTTCAGTCATTCTACCAACAGATGCTTAGGCACCTGCCTATACAGCCACTGACTGGCGTTGGTCTGTGTGGCCTCAGCATGGATGAATACCCCTACCAAGGATATGTCATAGTGCACCTGGAATTCCCAGAGGAGGTTGCTGGGGTAAGAGAAGAGGTGGACACAGCTGCATTAATATGCCCTGACCCTAAAGGGACCTCTGATGTGTCTGTGCTGATAGGGACCAACTCCAGTCTCTTCAAGGTGCTCGCGGATTACTGCAGACGACGGGCTGGGGACCAGTACCTGAATACCCTGATGATCCATACGCTTTGTGCTGAAGCCTATAGGAAGATTGAGGGTGCTAAAAAGGAGACATCTGAGCTACCGATTGGGGCGCTGAAGTACATGGGCACAACCCCCTTAGTGGTTCCTGCAATGACAGAAAAGGAAGTGATTGTCATGAGTACCTGCCTAAAAGACAGTAAGGGAACATTAGCAATGGTAGAGCAGCCGACCGAGGGAGGGCTCCCAGAAGGAGTGCTGGTTCTCAGTGGAGTCATAACCCTACCTGCTGAAGCCCAGGAAGAGGTGACTATACTGATTGCTAATGAAACACGCCGTGACGTGTTTGTAAACCAGGGCAGAAGATTGCAGACATCTTTGAGCCTGAAACCATTGTGAGACCCCAGTGTGAAGCTGAAGTTCCAGTGATAGACCCAGCAAAGTTTGACTTTGGAGATTCACCGTTGTCTGAGGAGTGGAAAGATCGCCTGAGGAGGAAACTTTGTGAAAGATCCAAGGTGTTCTCATTGCATGAGTGGGATGTGGGATGTGCAAAAGGAGTAGAGCACAACATCAGACTACATGACTCTCGACCCTTCAGGGAGAGATCTAGGAGGATTGCCCTCTCCGAGATGGAAGATGTGCGACAACATCTTCAGGAGCTGGCTGCGAATGGCATCATTACAGAGTCCCGCAGCCCATACGCCTCACCCATTGTGGTGGTCCGTAAAAAGAATGGGAAAATCCGGATGTGTATTGACTACCGCACCCTCAACCGCCGTACTGTGGTTGACCAGTACACAATGCCCCGAGTCCAAGATGCCTTAGACTGTTTGCTAGGAAGCCAGTGGTTCTCTGTGTTGGATCTTCGGAGTGGATACTACCAGATCCCTCTGGGTGAAGAAGATAAGGAGAAGACAGCCTTCATCTGCCCATTAGGGTTTTATCAGTTTGAACGCATGCCCCAAGGGATTTCTGGAGCACCTGCCACATTTCAACGTCTTATGGAGAAAGTTGTGGGAGACGTGAATTTACTGCAAGTGTTAGTTTATTTGGATGACCTGATTGTGTTTGGAAGAACCTTGGAGGAGCATGAAGAAAGACTTCTTAAAGTGCTTGATAGGTTAGAGGATTATGGTTTGAAGCTTTCAATTGACAAATGCCAGTTCTGCAGGACCTCAGTGAAGTATGTGGGTCACATCGTGTCCCAAGAGGGTGTGAGTACTGATCCCGATAAAATAGAAGCACTCACTACATGGCCATGTCCAAGTAACTACAGAGAACTCAAGACCTTTCTTGGGTTTAGTGGCTACTACCGCAGATTTGTGAAAAACTATGCTACGATTGTAAAACCTCTGAATGATCTTACCAGGGGATACCAGTCCAGCAGGAACAAATCTAAGACCAAGAATAAGGGGAGGTCCCCAAAGCCTCCTGTGCAGAGACACTATGGCCCCTTCGAACCATTTGGGCCACGGTGGGATGAGAGATGTGAAAGGGCTTTTCGAGAAATCATTACTTGCCTAACTCATGCTCCAGTCCTAGTCTTTGCTGACCCAAGCAAACCATTTATCCTGCATACTGATGCCAGTTTGGAAGGTCTGGGAGCAGTACTGTACCAGGAACTGGAAGGAAAACGTAAACCTGTAGCCTTTGCCAGCCGAGGACTGTCTGATAGTGAAACTCGCTATCCCACCCACAAGCTGGAGTTCTTGGCCTTGAAATGGGCCATCACTGAGAAATTTCGGGACTACTTATATGGTGCTCAGTTCCAGGTGTGGACAGACAACAACCCACTGACCTATGTGTTAACAAGTGCTAAGCTGGATGCTACAGGGCAAAGATGGGTGGCCGCTTTGGCTAGCTATGACTTCAGCATTCAATACCGATCAGGGAGAAGCAATGTAGATGCAGATGCATTGTCCAGGCGTCCACAGGCACCAGGAGTTGCTGTGATACCCACAGATGGAGTGAGGGCTATTTGCAGTGTGAGTCGCCGGGAGCCAGAGTCCCATGAAAGTCTTCATGGATGTGCTGCAGAAGCTTTGGGCCTGCCCCCTGAATGCGTGCCTTCTGCTTCAGTGAACTATATTGCGTTGGACCAATCTCCTTTGCCGATGCTCAATGCGGCGGACTGGCAGGAAGCCCAGCTGCAAGATATTGACATTCGTGATACACTACTTGCCAAAAGGGAGGGGCGAAGCCCAGCTGTGGTTGTCCCACCTAACCCGGAGGGTAAACTACTATTGAGAGAATGGACCAAACTGAAACTGATTCAGGGAGTGCTACACCGAGTGACCACAGACCCTTTACAAAAGCAACGAGCACAGCTAGTGCTGCCAAAAGAGTACAGAGCCCTGGCCATGAGGGCCCTGCATGATGACTTTGGACATTTAGGGATGGAGAGGACCCTGGAACTTCTTCGTAGTAGGTTCTATTGGCCTCGGATGGCTGAAGATGTTCGCAGGAAATGTGAGACCTGCGCTCGATGTGTTCAAAGGAAAACTCTGCCCACGAGGGCTGCATATCTGAAGAACATCACCAGCAACAAACCTCTGGAGCTGGTATGCATTGATTTCTTGTCTTTAGAAGTAGACAAGAGAAATATTGGGAACATTCTAGTAGTGACTGACCATTATACGCGATATGCCCAGGCATATCCCACACGTGATCAGAGGGCCACCACTGTTGCTCGAGTACTGTGGGAGAAATATTTCTCAGTTTATGGATTTCCAGCCCGGATACACTCGGATCAGGGGCGGGACTTTGAGAGTCACCTTCTGAAGGAGGTGCTGAGGATAGCGGGAATTAAAAAGTCTAGGACAACGCCTTATCACCCTCAAGGTGATCCACAGCCAGAGAGGTTCAACCGAACCCTATTAGATATGTTGGGGACTTTGCGGCCAGAGCAGAAGGCAACCTGGAGCCAACATGTCGCATTTCTGGTACACGCCTACAATGCCACAAAGAATGATGCTACAGGAGTCACCCCATATCTCTTAATGTTTGGGCGAGAACCAAGATTACCCATAGACCTGTGCTTTGGTGTATCAGAGGATGGAGATAGCTATGAAACTCATCAGCAATATGTATCCCGACTAAGAGAAAAGCTGCGGGATGCTTATCATTTAGCTACATCTGCGGCTCGGAAGAATGCAGACCGGAACAAACATCGATATGATGCTAGGGTACGTCTGCAAGAACTCCAGCCGGGGGACAGAGTCCTGCTGCGAAATTTGGGTATTACTGGCAAACACAAGATAGCGGACAGATGGAAGGCAATACCTTACTTGGTGATGGAAAAGCTGGGAGACCTGCCGGTCTACAAGATCAAACCTGAAGATGGTCCAGGGCAGACAAAGACAGTGCATAGAAACCTTTTGCTCCCTGTGGGGGAATTGGTAGACACCCCGTATGAGATGGGCCACAACAGGGCAACCGGGCGGAACGAAGGTGCTGGACCAAAGCTGCCCTCCAACGTGGACAGCCAGCCCCCTGCAGCTAACCTACCCCTATGCAGCACATGCGAGAGTGAGTCTGAGGAGGAAGACACAACCATGGTGTATCCTGGGATGGAGACAAGATTTCAGTCTCAATCAGCATCAAAAGAGAGCTCCTCCTCTTCCGCCCTAAACCCCATGGCAGAAGTATTTAGGCCCATTCCTGAAACCCCTGGGCCACTGGTGGGACCCCCATGTGATGACACACACAGGTTATTGGACAGTGGAGACATACAGGTGGAGGATGTCCTGGGCACCTTGGACCCTCCACTGTTAGAACTAGAACTGCAGGAGCCTATGCCAGTAGCCGAGGGGCCCTCAAAGGAAACCTCCCCATCTGTCGTTCAAGAGGCTGTCCACTCTACCACAGCAACAGAGAGTCTCAATAGACGAGACAGGGTGATAAGACCAGTAAAACGATTGACTTATGATGCACCTGGGGTGACTAGTGAGGAACCAATATGTTTAGCACACAGGCTTGTGGAAGCTAAAGTGGGCTATCTGAGGCCCTTTGGAGGGAACCAGTGAGTTGGTATAATAGGGAGTGTGATTTGTCGGGACGACAAATTCTCGGCTGGGGGGAGGATGTAAGCAGAGTCAGGATGAGCTCTACCCTGACATCTGGTGGTGAA
>NW_020705223.1:0-1407 GCF_002925995.2 Terrapene triunguis
ATGTAAGCAGAGTCAGGATGAGCTCTACCCTGACATCTGGTGGTGAATTATGGCGAGTGTGGAAAAGAACTCCAGGGGCGGATCTCGTTTGCATAGGCACACCCACACGCCTAGCATGAGCCCACAGCAACCAAAAGTGGTTACTTTGGCTGGTGTGGGATCCCCAGTTTCTCTGTTATTGGGGCAGGAAGAATAAAGTTTTGTTACCCTGATTCTGTGAATCAAGGCCAGTGGAACTGTTGTATGACAGAAGGACTGAGTGAATCCGTCACCATTACCTAAGTAGCATTTGCTTGTCAAGGGGCATGGGTTACAAAACCCAGTGAATTGAGAGAGGATGGGGACAGGTATTTGTACCTGATGGTATGGGCCCCCTCTGAGGGTCCGAAACACCAATTGCACTGCCTCCTCTCTCCACTGTTGAATGTCAGAGCTAACTTTGATTCCCGTAGGAGTCTAGTTACAGGCTGCTGAGCTGAATTCACTTTGAGCCAATGGTGCACCAGCACTGGGGCTCCCCTACTATACTATGAGCTGAAATTGCTAAGAGCTGAAATCACAAAAGAGCTGATGTTATTAAGAGCTGAGATCACTGAGTGCTGTGTTAACTAGTGGGGGAGCCTGAAGCTATATTGCTCAGCAGCTGACGGAGCAATTTGTGGGGACGACTGGAGGAGCAGCGAGCAGCGAGCGGCGTGGAGACTTGCGGGGCCGGTTGGAGTGGCCCAAGGAACGGCAAGCGGAGCTGTTTGCGGGGACGGCTCACAGGTCGGTGAGCGGAGCGGAGCGGAGTGGCTTGTAGAGCGGAGCAGTTCGTGGGATGGCAGGAAAGTGGACTGGCTCGTGGTAAAGGCTGTGGCGGAACCCCCACGGAGAGACAGACGGCTGGCCAGCCTCGGATCACGTAAGGTGCCCCTTAACACCCTGCGTGCTCCCCCCTTTTGCTCTGGGGCTGCACGGATCAGGGACAGAGACTTTGGGGGTTGTTGGACTTTTGGGACTTTGGGTGGTTGCTGGACCCAAGAGACTTTGGGGGTGTTGGACTTTGGGGACTCTGGGTGATTTTTGGGTTGCGGGATTCAAGAACCAAAGGGAAAGGACACAGCCCAATTTGCTGGGGTGGGTTTTGCTCATGGTTTGTGTTATGAATCCTGTTTGTGGTGTTTTCCCAATTTTATGCTGATGTCGTTTACCTCATGTCATTAAACATTTTCTGCTACACTCAGACTCCGTGCTTGCGAGAGGGGAAGTATTGCCTCTTAGAGGTACCCAGGGGGGTGGTATGTAATTGTCCCAGGTCACTGGGTGGGGGCTCGAGCCGGTTTTGCATTGTGTTATTGAAACGGAACCCCTAGATACAGAACCCGGCCCTTGTTGCTGCCAACTCAGATGGGCAGAAGGGTTACA
>NW_020705224.1:0-2600 GCF_002925995.2 Terrapene triunguis
TGTCACGGAGTATGGGGGGACTCAGGGCCCTGCACCCCCGGCGTCCTGCGATTCACCATGACTCTCAGCCAGCCAGTAAAGCAGAAGGTTTATTTAGACGACAGGAATGCAGTCCAAGACAGGCCTTACAGGCACAGACAACAGGACCCCCCTCAGTTAGGTTCATCTTGGGGTCCCCGGGCACCCTAGCCCCCTTAGGGGATCAGAGTCCTGTCTCCTTCCAGCCAAGGTCACTAGCCAGCCTCCGAGACTCTGCCTCTGCCTTCAGCGACCCCTCCCCCAGCCTTTGTTCAGTCTCCGGGGCAAGGTGTCACCTGGTCCCAGCCCCCTCCTGGGTTCTCATGTTACAGGCTCAGGTATTTCCAGTCAGTCTCCCATCCCCCAATGTAGACCATCCCAGCCACACTCCTCTGTCAGCATTCCCCGACCACAGTAAGAACAGACCCAGTTCGTCACATCTCTCCCCCCTCCGAGACCGAACTGAGCGGGGTCACTTCAGCCAGTGACCCGGGGAAGTTCAAACCTACCCTCGTTCCCATGGATGCCCCAGCATCCCTCCCATTCCTTGGTGAGAATTACACCAGGCCCCTCCAGTTTCACGCCCCCCCTTAGGTCGGGGGTGCTCGATGGCACTCGTAGTTCACACGTGGGAAGGTTTGTGCGGCCCGTGCCCTTTTCCTACCCCAATACCCCTGGGGTTCCAACTGGGCTGGGGTCTTCTCCCAGCGCTCCAGTCTGGAGGGCTGTGATTCGGGCTCTCTTGGTTCAGAGCCCCCCTTTTAACCTTGGCCACCCTCTGGAAAGGCTCCTCTATGCTGGGCAAGGGTCCTAAAGCCGTTTTCCCCTTGTCCCGGGCCTTCCTCCCCCTCTGACAGGGGTCACAGGATCGGCAGTACTGCCGGACAGTAGCAAAGACCCCAGGCCAGTAAAAGCTCCGTAGCAGCCTCTGCTGGGTACGCCAGGTTCCCTGGTGCCCTGAGAGGGGGGTGTCATGGGCCCGGTACAGCAGCTGGCGGCGATACTTCTGGGGTACCACCAGCTGTCTCCTGATCCTCCCTGACTCCATCTTCCCTGGGGGAGCCCATTCTCGGTACAGGAACCCCTTCTCCCACAGGAACCTTTTTCGGCCACCTCTCCCCATGGTCTGTACCGCACCGAGGTCGGCCAGGTCCCTTATCTTCCACAAGGAGGGATCTTTCTGCACCTCGGCCTGGAACTCAGCAGCTGGGACAGGGATGGCCACCTGCTCTCTCTCGCCGGCTGGGTCTGAAGCCGCAGCCTCCCTGAGCCGTGTCCCTGGGCGTTCCCTCCCCACCAGGTTAGGGTCCTGCGCCTCGGGCAAGGCACCCTCCCCAAGGTCAGGGCGCAGTGCTCCTCGCCGGCTCTGACTGCGGGTCACAACCAGTGCATTCTGGGGGTTGCTTGGCCAGTCCTCCAGGTCCCCCCCCCATCAACACCTCAGTGGGCAAATACGGGTGTACCCCCACGTCCTTGGGGCCCTCCTTGGGCCCCCACTTCAGGCGTACCCTCGCCACGGGTACCTTGAATGGGGTCCCACCCACCCCCGTCAGAGTCAGGAAGGTGTTGGGCACCATCCGATCTGAGGCCACCACCTCGGGCCGGACCAGTGTCACCTCTGCGCCCGTATCCCAGTATCCATCGACCTTCCTCCCATCCACCTCCAGGGGAACAAGGTACTCTCTCCGGAGGGACCGCCCCGCGCCCACCGTATAAACCAAAAACCCTGAGTCTGGAGCATTCAGCCCCCCAGAGGAGCTGGCCTGGAGCTCTCCTTCCTCCTTAGCAGGTGGTATTCCGCCAGCCCCCCTTCCCTGGGAGTGCCGCCTCTCGCCCGGCTGGGTCTCTACCCAGTCAACCCTCTGTGGGTCTGGTCTGCTCAGTCTGTCTCTGAGTCTGGGGCACTGGGCCCGTGTGTGACCTCTTTGGTCACAGTGATAGCAGACCATGTCCCAGGTGTCCCCTCGAGCCGGTCGGTTGTCCCTGACCCTGGGCATTTCCCATGGGAGGGGATTCCCCACATTCCCCTTGTGGGAGGTACCCGGGTGACTCTCTCTCTGCATCGCGGCGGGCCTGCTCCTTTGGGACTCCTCCCTGCCAGCCCCTGACCGGCTCTTCACAAACTCATCGGCCAGCCAGCCTGCATGTCGCGGGTTCTCTGTTTTTTTGTCCACCAACCACAGCCTCAGGTCGGATGGGCACCGCTCATACAGTTGCTCCAATACCAGCAGTTTAACCAGGTCCTCCTTCGTCTGGGCCCCATCAGCCCACTTGCTGGCGTATCCCTCCATGCGGACGGCTAGTTGCAGATATGAGATCTCAGGGGTTTTATCCTGACTCCGGAACCTTTCCCGGTACATCTCAGGAGTCAGCCCAAACTCACGTAGCAGGGCCCTTTTGAAGAGTTCGTAGTCCCCTTTCTCCGCCTCGTCCAGTTGGCGGTACAATGCCACGGATTTGGGGTCCAGTAAGGGGGTGAGAACCCGGAGTCTGTCCGCAGGATCAACCTGGTGCAGCTCGCAGGCCGTCTCAAATGCATCCAGGAAGTCATCCATGTCCTCCCCCTCCTTACGTGGGGCCAG
>NW_020705225.1:0-1100 GCF_002925995.2 Terrapene triunguis
GCATCCAGGAAGTCATCCATGTCCTCCCCCTCCTTACGTGGGGCCAGGATGCACTTATCAAAGCTCCGTGCAGTCCTGGGTCCCCCCTCACTCACCGCAGCCGGGGTCGCGCGGTCCTTCAGCCTCGCCAGCTCCAGTTCCTGCTGACGCTGTCTCTCATTCTCCTCCCGTTCATGACGCCTCTGTCTCTCATTCTCCTCTCGTTCATGACGCCTCTGTTGTTCACGATCCTTCAGCTCTCTCAGTTTTAGCTCTGTCTCCCAGTCCAGCCCATTCCGCTCCACGGATGCTGCGCGTGGCCGGGAGGATCCCCTGCTGGCAGGCGAGCGTGGCCGGGAGGATCCCCTGCTGGCCGGCGAGCGTGGCCGGGAGGATCCCCTGCTGGCCGGGGGGGTCACTGCGCCCTCGGTATTTGCTGGGCTCCTCCCCACCCTTCCCCTAGGCATAGGAAGGAGGGGTCTCGGGAAGCCCTCAGCAGCCGGCTGACCACTCCCAGCTGGGACAGACACTGGGGCCTGCGCTGCATCTGCCAGGCTGCTTCCCTCAGCGCCAGGGATCAGTTCATTCGCGCGATCTCGCTTCTCCAGCTGGGCAATGAGCTGTTCTTTGGTGAGCTTCCCAATGCGCACCCCCCTCTGCTTGCACAGCTCCACCAAGTCGCTCTTAAGCCGCTTGGCATACATCTTCCTGCTGGCCACTCACAGGCCTGGGTGCTCACCGCTCCCCACAGTCTCCAGGGAGACCCCTAGTGTGCCAGCCCTTCTCGAGGTCACCACCTCTCTGCCAGGGTCGAGCTGCAGACTCCTCCGCCCCTGGGACCACTCGCTGCGATCCCCCGGGGGACCCTGTTACTGCAAAAGTCCTTCTCACTGGTCACACACTCCCAGGGGTGATAACCGTCTCTCTCCACACTCCCAGGGGTGATAACCGTCTCTCTCTGACTCTTCAGCACGCCTGGTCCCCGTCAATCCCCCTTCGTTTTACTTCTCCCCAGTCACTTACTGCAGGAAGCGCCGTCCACGGGGTGCAGTAGATCCCACCGCTGCCACCAGTTGTCACGGAGTATGGGGGGACTCAGGGCCCTGCACCCCCGGCGTCCT
>NW_020705226.1:0-5349 GCF_002925995.2 Terrapene triunguis
ATAGTTATGACACGCCCCCCAAATCACAGATAGTGTTGGACGTTCGGTTCCACACTGGCTGTGATTTCTTCCTGGAGTTCTAGGAGAAAACAGAGTTAATAAGACACATGTACCTTTAGACATACTACTGATTATATAAAAACTAACAATATGTTTTATTCCAAGAACAATTGTTAACCAGTTAACTCTGGGAAACTTTCCCGGGAGAGTGCATCAGCCACTTTGTTAGAAGCTCCCGAAATGTGTTGTATTTCAAAATCAAAATCTTGGAGAGCTAAACTCCACCGAAGAAGTTTTTTGTTATTTCCCTTGGCGGTATGAAGCCACTGTAGCGCAGCATGGTCTGTTTGTAGTTGGAAACGCCGTCCCCAAACATATGGGCGTAGCTTTTCCAGCGCGTTCACAATGGCGTAGCATTCCTTTTCGCTGATTGACCAGTGGCTTTCCCTCTCAGACAGTTTTTTGCTGAGAAACACGACAGGATGGAATTCTTGATCCGGTCCTTCCTGCATTAAAACTGCTCCCACGCCTCTCTCGGAAGCATCTGTGGTTACTAGGAACGGTTTGTCAAAGTCTGGGGCCCTTAGCACAGGGTCAGACATGAGTGTTGCCTTAAGCTGGTTAAAGGCCTTTTGACACTCATCAGTCCACTGAACTGCATTTGGCTGTTTCTTTCTGGTTAGGTCTGTCAGCGGGGCGGCGATTTGGCTGTAGTGTGGTACAAATCGCCTATAATATCCGGCCAAGCCTAAGAAGGATTGGACCTGTTTCTTTGACTTTGGAACCGGCCACTTTTGGATAGCATCCACTTTGGCCTGTAGGGGATTTATAGTTCCTTGACCCACCTGGTGCCCCAGGTATGTCACTCTGTTTTGGCCTATTTGACACTTTTTAGCCTTAACAGTTAGTCCTGCCTGTCGGATGCGCTCGAAGACTTTTCCCAGGTGCTCCAGGTGTTCTGTCCATGAATCAGAAAAAATGGCCACATCATCGAGGTAGGCAACTGCAGATTCTCCCAATCCCGCTAAGAGACCATCTACAAGTCTTTGGAAGGTGGCGGGTGCATTTCGCAACCCGAAAGGGAGTACATTGAATTCATACACCCCTGCCTGGGTGACGAAGGCTGACCTTTCCTTAGCGGGTTCATCTAGTGGTACTTGCCAGTACCCTTTGGTTAAGTCTAAAGTAGAGATGAATTGGGCATGTCCCAATTTTTCCAATAGCTCATCTGTGCGTGGCATTGGATAGTTGTCAGGACGAGTTACAGCATTTAGCTTACGGTAGTCCACGCAAAAGCGTATTTCCCCATCTGGTTTGGGAACTAGAACCACTGGAGATGCCCATGCACTGTTAGAGGGGCGGATTATACCCATCTGTAGCATGTCCTGGATCTCCCTTTGTATAGCAGCTTGGGCATGAGGTGACTCCCGGTAGGGTGGGGTTCTAATTGGGTGAGCATTACCTGTGTCAATGGAGTGGTATGCCCGTTCGGTCCGTCCTGGAGTGGCTGAGAAAATCGGTGCAAAGCTTGTGCACAGCTCCTTGATCTGCTGTCGCTGCAGACGTCCCAGGGTCGTGGAGAGGTTCACCTCTTCCACGCCACCATTCCTTGTTCCTTCGTAGTAGACACCTGCAGGCCACTCCGCGTCATCTGTTTCCTGGGCTGTAAACTGGCAAACGTTTAATTCTCTGGAATAAAAGGGCTTAAGAGAATTAACATGGTATACCTTAGGCTTTATGTTGGAGGTGGGGGAGGCTATGAGATAGTTAAAAGCTCCTAGGCGCTCCTGGACCGTGAATGGTCCTTCCCACGACGCTTCCATTTTATGGGCCTGGAGCGCCTTTAAGACCATGACTTGGTCTCCTACTTTGAAGGACCGTTCTCTGGAATGTTTATCATACCAGGCCTTTTGCTCTTCCTGAGCATCCTTTAGGTTTTCTTTAGCAAGGGCTAAAGAGTGTCGGAGGGTGTTTTGTAGGTTGCTTACAAAGTCTAGAATGTTAGTTCCTGGAGAAGGCGTAAACCCCTCCCATTGCTGCTTCACCAACTGTAATGGCCCCTTAACCTCGCGGCCATACACAAGTTCAAATGGTGAAAACCCTAAACTGGGATGTGGTACAGCCCTGTAGGCAAAAAGCAACTGCTGCAACACTAGGTCCCAATCATTGGAGTGTTCATTTACGAATTTACGTATCATGGCCCCCAAAGTTCCATTAAACCTCTCCACCAGACCATTGGTTTGATGGTGATGAGGGGTGGCAACCAAGTGATTCACCCCATGAGCTTCCCACAGGTTTTTCATGTTCCCTGCCAGGAAATTAGTTCCCGAATCTGTAAGGATGTCGGAGGGCCAACCTACCCTGGCAAAAATGTCTGCTAATGCCTGGCACACACTTTTAGCCTTGGTGTTGCTTAAGGGTACAGCTTCCGGCCATCGGGTAGCAAAATCCATGAAAGTCAGTACGTACTGCTTTCCTCTGGGTGTCTTCTATGGGAAAGGACCCAGAATATCCACAGCTACTTGCTGAAATGGGACCTCAATTATGGGTAGTGGCTGGAGAGGGGCTTTAACCTGGTCTTGGGGCTTTCCCACTCGTTGGCACACCTCACAAGACCGGACATAATTAGCAACGTCCTTGCCCATTCCCTCCCAGTGGAAGGACTTCCCCAACCGGTCTTTGGTTCTGTTCACCCCAGAATGGCCACTGGGATGATCATGGGCTAAGCTCAAGAGCTTTACCCGATACTTAGTGGGAACCACCAACTGTCTTTGAGGATGCCAGTCTTCCTGGTGCCCACCAGAAAGAGTTTCCTTGTATAAAAGTCCTTGTTCTACAACAAACCGGGATCGGTTAGAAGAGCTGAGAGGCGGTGGGGTGCTCCGCGCCGCCGCCCAAGCTTTCTGAAGGCTGTCATCTGCTTCCTGCTCGGCCTGGAACTGTTCCCTTGATGCTGGAGACATCAGTTCCTCCTTGGACTGTGGACTGTGGCTTGGTCCCTCTGGAAGCGATGTAGGGGCTGGGGTTTTTTCCATTGACTGTGAACCGCTGTCCGCTGGTGCACTATGTGGTATCTCAGGCTCTGGCTGAGCCTCTTGGGTAAGGCTATCTGCTGCTCTCGCCAGTTCAGGCTCGCTGGTGTCCTCTGGCATTGGAGTTGTAGACGGGGTTGCAAGCGCTGGACTCAGTGCTGGCAATGGTTCTGGTGCTGGTTGCGTTGCGAATTCCGGTTCCGGGACTGGCTTTGGCTGGGTCTCTGGGATTGGATCCACTACGGCTGTTGCAGTCGTTGGCAGGGGATCCGGTTCCACCACCTGTGTTTGGGTCTCCGGTAACACCGACGGGGCTCTGGTGGACGGCTCAGGAACAGGGATGGGGGTGAAAGCTTGCTTAGCCTGGCTGCGGGTGACTATTCCCACCCTCTTGGCTAGCTTCACATGGTTGGCCAAGTCTTCCCCAGCAGCATGGGGATGGGATAATTGTCATAGACTGCAAAAGTCCACATTCCTGCCCAGCCCTTGTACTGGACATGCAACTGGGCTGTAGGCAAGGTTACAGACTGTGACACGAAGGGTTGAATTGTCACTGTAGCCTCCGGGTTGATGAGTTTGGGGTCCACTAGGGATTGGTGGATAGTTGACACTTGTGCCCCAGTATCCCTCCAAGCGATAACCTTCTTTCCGCCCACTCTCAAGGTTTCCCTTCGCTCCGAGGGTATGAGAGAGGCATCTGGGTCTGGGGATCTTTGGTGTGATTGGGGTGTAATGAACTGTAATCGGTTGGGGTTCTTGGGGCAGTGAGCCTTTATATGTCCCAGTTCATTACATTTAAAACATCGCCCTGCTAAGGTATCACCGGGGCGATGTTGGTTGGTGGAGACTGGTGTGGTGGGGTGAGAAGGCGTCTGGGGTTTCCCTTGGGATATGGGTGGGGCCTTGGGTTGTCCCCGGTGATAAGGTTTTGTTTCGGCTTGCCCCTTCTGATATTCGCTCCAACTGCTACTAGTTTTTTTCTTTTCTGTCACCTCCACCCATTTGGCTCCAATCTCCCCCGCCTCGGTTACAGTTTTAGGATTCCTATCTAGGATGTACCTTTCTATTTCCTCAGGAACACCCTCTAAAAACTGCTCCATTTGCAATAGGAAGGGCAACTCTTCCGTAGATTTAACATTTGCTCCTGATATCCAGGCATCCCAATTTTTTCCAATGTGGTAGGCATGTCGGGTAAATGACACATCGGGTTTCCACCTTAGGGCTCTGAACCGCCGACGGGCATGCTCAGGTGTTAGCCCCATTCTGATTCTGGCCTTGTTTTTAAAAAGTTCATAACTGTTCATGTGTTCCTTAGGCATTTCAGCCTCCACCTCTGCTAAGGGTCCACTGAGCTGCGGTCTCAGCTCTACCATGTACTGGGGTGGAGGGATGTTGTATCCAAGGCAGGCCCTTTCAAAATTTTCTAAGAAGGCCTCAGTATCATCGCCTGCCTTGTAGGTGGGGAATTTCCTGGGATGGGAAGTGGTACCTGGAGAGGAGTTGCTAGGATGGTCTGATGCATCCTGCTTAGCCCTTGCTGCTTCCAGTTCATGCTTCCTTTCTTTTTCTCTCGCCTCCTCTTTGGCTTTTTCCAGCTCCATCTCTTTTTCTTTCAGCTCCATCTCTCTTTTGTGGGCCTCCTCTTTGGCTTTCTCTTCTCTGTCTCTCAGCTCCATCTCTCTCTTGTGGGCCCCCTCTTTGGCTTTCTCTTCTCTGTCTCTCAGCTCTATCTCTTTTTCTTTCAGCTCCATAGCTCTCTTGTGGGCCTCCTCTTTAGCTTTTTCTTCTTTGGTAGTCATTTTCCTGTTTTCTTGTGCTGGGTCACACCCCTCTGCAGTTGACTGAAACTGGGATGTACTTAGCTCTGGCTGCTGCTGAGTTAACAGAGACTTTCTAACTAGCTACTTCCGAGGATGTAAAAAGAAAAAAAAACAATTCAACTTGTAAATTATCTTTACCAGTCAGTCAAAGTTTGCTCCCTTTGAACCCTTCTCTTAACAAAGGACCTCTTTAAAAAAAACTTAACACCTCTGCCTTCAGGCAAGGAGAGATAAGATATGCATCTACCTTCAGCTCTGCTCTCCAAGCAGCTAGAAGGAAAAAAAAATCTCTTACTGGCTTTTGGGTCTAAAACGATCTCCACCGCTGTGCCACCATGTCAAGGCTGTATCCCCACTTTAAACTTTAGGGTACAAATGTAGGGGCCTGCATGAAAACTTCTAAGCTTATCTACCAGCTTAGCTTTGGTCCGCTGCCACCATCACAAGAACTCCCTCCCTGGGAAGCCTTGAGAAACCTTTCACCAATTCCCTGGTGA
>NW_020705227.1:0-1033 GCF_002925995.2 Terrapene triunguis
TAAAAAAAAAACAGTGGAAAGTTTTGAAACAGTTCATTTAATAAACACTGTTGTCAGGAGAGAGAGAAGGGGTTTAGAGTTTGATGTGGTTTGGCCAGAGGGCCAAGCTACAAAACGCCCTGAGTGGGAGTTGAGAGAAGATGCATGCTGAGAGAGGCTATTAAGGAAGACCCTGGTAGGGGACACCAGAGATAAGGACCTAGTGCAATACTGCAATTAGAGACAAAGGAGTGTCCATGAGATGAGAACTCACATAACATGTGTGTTCATGGTATTTAATGCACAATTGTAATGTAAATTCCTTGCCCTGAATATCTTACACCCTTAATTGTGCTATATGAGGGGTGGGGTGTTAAGCTGAAGGCAGTGCAGGTTTGTCATTGTTCATTGTAGCTTTTTGCCACAGCTGTGCATTGGGACAGCTGGAGTGATTCTATTTCAGAGATACACAGTGACTCCTAGAGATACCTGTTGTGTTAGGGGAGTGCAATCTGCAGCACTCATTTTGAGGGACGCAGCATATGCCTTTCCAGGCAGCCGTTCAGCTCTACTAGCAGTCATATAGGGGAGGGATGGAACCAGGTCTTTGCCTGCTCCATGCGCTTGACCTTTGCCAGCCCTGGTTTTGACTGAGTTGTACTTGGAAGAAAAAACGTTGGTAGCAGTCTCTGCCATCTCCTGAACACAGAGCTGCAATTCTGGCCAGTCCTTACATGTGCAACCTAGGGGTTGAGGAGAAATTACAGCACACCAGTTTGCCAGGCTGTAAGTTGCCATGTGGACACGGCTACATGCAGTGACAGTCCCAGAATGTGGCTTTGCAGTGATAACACAGTAAGTTACTGTGTGGCAAGATGGTATGCTTCAGATTCACACCCTGGCTTGAGCGATGGTGACGCCAATGCGATGGTAACGTATGCGATGGTAACACCAATGATTCAAGAATCACCTGCCCACATATTCAAAATTAAGATAATAGGGAGCATCCTGTACAAAGTTATTCTTTTTGAGGTATATGTGGCAGCCAGCAGGG
>NW_020705228.1:0-5736 GCF_002925995.2 Terrapene triunguis
TAGCTGCTTTGGTGGTGAAGATTACACTCTGATCATGTTTTCATGTAGTTTTGTCTACAGACAGCCTGAAAGAGTTCAGAGGTATGAAGGGCCTCCAAAAACATTAGTGGGATGCTGACTGACCCCTAACAAAGACAATTTTAAATGTCAGTGTTGTTAAAGACAGGGTTAACTTTCATCTGAATGTTTACCTATTACTGTCATACGTTAAAGCTAACGTTTCTTTAAATATTAGAGAAAATCTGGTATTGTTTACTTTGTACATTTATAATACTTGGCATACAGTCCATTTCATTGTGTTCCATTTACATGAGTCTTCTGCACAGCAACATAGCAGAGAAAAAGTATTATAAAAACAAAATGTAATTTTAAAACCACAAAGATTGGCCTTAGGGGATCAACCAGTCTCATATCACTGAAGGTGCCAAAACTAAACCTGCGGGAAGAAAGCAGTTCACATGGAGAAAATGATGCAAAAAACCTAGTGAAGGGCCCATACACAAAGGCCTGGTCTACACTAGGCTTTTATGTCGAATTTAGCGCCGTTATATCGAATTAACCCTGCACCCGTCCACACCACGAAGCCATTTAGTTCGACATAGAGCCCTCCTTAAATCGATTTCTGTAATCCTCCACAACGAGAGGAGTAGCGCTAAATTCGAAATGGCCATATCGAATTAGGCTAGGTGTGGATGGAAATCGACGGTAATAGCTCCGGGAGCTATCCCACAGTGCACCACTCTGTTGACGCTCTGGACAGCAGTCCGAGCTCGGATGCTCTGACCAGCCACACCCCGGGAAAATTTGAATTCCTTTTCCTGTCTGGGCAGTTTGAAGCGCAGTTTCTGTTTGGACACCGTGGCGAGCTCAGCAGCAGTGGCAGCAGTGGCAACGATGCAGAGCTCTCCAGCAGAGATGGCCGTGCAATCCAATAGAAAGAGGGCCCCAGCATGGACGGATCGGGAAGTCTTGGATCTCATCGCTGTGTGGGGAGATGAGTCCGTGCTTTCCGAGCTGCGCTCCAAAAGACGGAATGCAAAGATCTATGAGAAGATCTCTAAAGCCATGGCAGAGAGAGGCTACAGCCGGGATGCAACGCAGTGCCGCGTGAAAATCAAGGAGCTGAGACAAGGCTACCAGAAGACCAAAGAGGCAAACGGACGCTCCGGATCCCAGCCTCACACATCCCGTTTCTACGAGGCACTGCATTCCATCCTAGGTGCGGCCGCCACCACTACCCCACCCCTGACCGTGGACTCTGAGGATGGGATATTGTCCGCGGCCGGTTCCTCAGCGGACGGGGAAGAGGAGGAAGGAGATGAGGAGGACGAGGCAG
Source organism: Terrapene triunguis (assembly GCF_002925995.2). NCBI lineage: Eukaryota > Metazoa > Chordata > Testudines > Emydidae > Terrapene > Terrapene triunguis. The sequence goes on from NW_020705228.1 coordinate 1,337, forward strand.
TAGACAGCGCTTACAACGCTGATTTGCCCGACAGCCAGGAGCTCTTCATCACCCTGACAGAGATCCCCTACCAACCCTCCCCAGCCGTTACCCCAGACACAGATTCAGGGGAAGGATCAAGCAGTAAGTGTTTTAAATATCCAAACATTTATTTACAACATAACTGGCATATTTAAAATATTAACAGTAGCTAAAGTGCTTTAAAACATGTAAACATTTATTTGCAACAAAACAGGAAGATTGAAAATATTAACAGTGGGTAAAGTGCTTAAAAACATGTAAACAGGAAAGTCAAACAAAAGGGGAATCAGTGCAAAGTGTATCATGATTACTCCGTCTTTGGGCGCCTCAATATATAGTCCGAACCATTTTAAAAAAATCTCACAATGTCCGCTTCATGATTATAGTGCCCAAAACCCTGCAGTCATTTGTCCCTCCAAGGGCACCTAAGCCAAGAACTGGTCAATGTAACCGGGGATCGAGGCGACATCCTCCGGGGAGAACTCCTCATACACCTCCTGCAGGTGTTTTTCAAGCCTCATCAGCAGGTTCCTGGGCAGGGACAGCTTATTAGGCCCCCCGTGGTAGGACACGTTTCCCTGCCACAACGCCAGCAGGTACTCCGGGATCATGGCCTTGCACAGCAGTGCAGCAAATGGCCCCGGTTTCTGCAGGCTGTCCCGGAGCATCTTCTCCTTCTGGCTCTCGGAGACCTTCAGGAGGGTGATGTCAGGCATGACTCCCTGCTGTGAATTAGGTAGGGGAAAGTTAGTATTGGGACTGCTTGCCCGTCCCTTTACAGAACTGCAACCGCCGGTTTACAGCCACGCGGTTTACAGCCGCGAGGGGCTGGGACAGGGCCAGAGTTCATGCTTGCAGGATTGCTGCCAGCAGAGACTCGCATTGCTTTCTATGTGAAAGGAGGCCAGTGCCACTCTTAAAGTTTTAAGCGGCCACAAGTCTACGGCTTACCATGTTTGCCATCTAGACAAAGTCCGGTGTCCTGCCCTGCTCCTCAGCTCGCCACAGCAAGACCGCAGGCACTGTAGGCGAGGGCCGAAAATTCGACCTTGTCCTCAGTGCGCGTGTGATAGGTGCTCTGCATGGTCTTGTTCACAGAGAAAGACTATGTTCTCTGTTCACAGATACATTGCTCTGTCTCAGGAATTCACTCCCTTTTTCCAATTCCCACAGCCACATCTGCCCAGAGGCTAGCGCACATTAGGAGGAGGAAGAAGAGGACACGGGAAGACATGTTTGCTGAACTAATGGAATGCTCCCGAGCACAGGCAGCCCAGCAGACACAGTGGAGGGAGAACTTGTCCCAAATGCACCGGGCAAACATTGAACGGGAGGAGAGGTGGCGACAGGAGGACAGGCAGGCTACTCAAACGCTGCTTGGACTAATGAGGGAGCAAACGGACACGCTCCGCCGCCTTGTGGATGTTCTGCAGGACCGGAGGCAGGAGGAGAGAGCCCCGCTGCAGTCTCTCTGTAACTGCCCTGCCCCGCCACCAAGTCCCATACCCCCCTCACCCAAAGTCCAAACACGGAGGGGTGGAAGGGGCCGTGAAAAATTTCACTCCACCCCTGCGGACTGCTCTACCACTAGAAGGCTCTCATTCCCCAAAATTTGAAAAGTCCTTTCCTACCCGCCTCACACAAGACCCCGTCCAAGTTTCACCCCCCCGTTCCATGTGCGGTTGTTAATAAAGAATACGTTTCTGTTCATTTCTGTTTCCATCCTCTTCTTTTGGAGGGGAGTCTGTCTGGAGGGGGGGGAAGGGCCTTGGTCATTGGACAGGACAGTCACCTTTAGCAGGGGGCAGGTGCAGCAGCAGGGCACATATACAGTGCAGTGACTAGTTATCCTGGTCAGTCTGGGAGGTGGTTTTCATGTTCTGTGTGGTGGGGGCGGTGGTGTTGCTCTGTGACTTGGTGGCGGGGGAGGGCAGTTACAGATCTTATGCAGCGGTCCTTACCCTGCATCACAGAGCCGCGCAGCAGGGGATCTGTAACCCTCCTCCCCCTGCAAGACAGTCACATAGCCGACATATACACGCAGTCCCGGCCAGGAGGGCTGGCAGGCTCCGTTGAAACAACCAGTCCACCACCGCGGAGCCTGTCATTCCTGGAGTTTAGAAGCATCATTTGCATCACAACCCTAAACCCGCTCCCCGCCACAGTCTGCGTCCCAGGTTTAAAACATTCCCGTGAAAACAGTAATAAAGACAACGGTGTCCATGAACAAAACAGAACAGATTTTATTTTTTGGGAAGGGGGTGAAGGGGGTATGTAATTGGAGAGGATAGTCGACGGCAACTGGGTAAAGAAACGGGGGCAAGTTCAGCTTCTGTGTCCACAAACTTAAAAGTCAATGGGTACCCTGCTCAGCCTTGAAACTGGCTTTCAAAGCCTCCCGGATGCACAGCGCGTCCCGCTGGGCTCTTCTAATCGCCCGGCTGTCTGGCTGGGCGTAATCAGCAGCCAGGCTATTTGCCTCAACCTCCCACCCCGCCATAAAGGTCTCCCCCTTGCTCTCACACAGATTGTGGAGCACACAGCAAGCTGCAATAACGATGGGGATATTGGTTTCGCTGAGATCACAGCGAGTCAGTAAGCTTCTCCATCTCCCCTTGAGACGGCCAAAAGCACACTCCACCACCATTCTGCACTTGCTCAGCCGGTAGTTGAACAGTTCTTTTTCTGTGTCCAGGGCGCCAGTATAGGGCTTCATGAGCCAGGGCATTAGCGGGTAGGCTGGGTCCCCGAGGATCACTGTAGGCATCTCCACATCCCCAACAGTTATCTTGTGGTCCGGGAAGTAAATACCTTCCTGCAGCCGTCTAAACAGACCAGAGTTCCTGAACACGCGAGCGTCATGAACCTTGCCCGGCCATCCGACGTAGATGTTTGTAAACCGTCCCCGATGGTCCACCAGTGCTTGCAGCACCATTGAAAAGTAGCCCTTTCTATTGATGTACTGGCTGGCCTGGTGGCCCGGTCCCAGGATAGGGATGTGAGTCCCATCTATAGCCCCACCGCAGTTTGGGAATCCCATCGCGGCGAAGCCATCTATGATGGCCTGCGCGTTTCCCAGGGTCACTACCTTTGACAGCAGTACCTTGACGATTGCCTTGGCTACTTGCAGGACAACAACCCCCACGGTAGATTTGCCCACGCCAAAGTGGTTCGCGACTGACCGGTAGCTGTCCGGCGTTGCAAGCTTCCAGAGGGCTATGGCCACTCGCTTCTGGACAGTCAGGGCTGCTCGCATGCGGGTGTCCTTGCGCTTCAGGGCAGGGGACAGCAACTCACAAAGTTCCAGGAAAGTCCCCTTCCGCATGCGAAAGTTTCGCAGCCACTGGGATTCATCCCAGACCTGAAGCACTATGCGGTCCCACCAGTCCGTGCTTGTTTCCCGGGCCCAGAATCGCCGTTCAACAAAATCCACATGCCCCATTGCAAACGTGATGTCCTCGGCGCTGGGTGTCGTGGTTTCTGACAGCTCTGTGCTACTCTCCGACTTCAGGCCCTCACTCCGCTGCCGTAGCCTCCTCGCCTGATTTCTCTGCATCTGCCTCTGGGAAAGGTGTATGATAAGGTGCGAGGCGTTGAGAACGGCCACAACTGCAGCGATGGTCGCAGCGGGATCCATGATCGCAGTGCTGTGGCGTCCGCGCTGTCACTGATCAAAAAGTGCGCGAACTGATTTCCCGCCGGCGCTTTCAGGGAGGGAGGCAGGGCGGTAGTGACTGACGGATGACGACAGTTACCCAAAAGCACCCTCGCCACAATTTTTTACCCAGAAGCCATTGGGGGCTCGACCCAGAATTCCACTGGGCAGCGGGGACTGCGGGAACTGTGGGATAGCTGCCCACAGTGCACTGCTTCCAATGTCGACGCTTTCCCTGGTAGTGTGGACTGACAAAGTCGAATTACTGTCCTTAGTGTAGACACACACGTTCGACTTTCTAATATCGATTGCACATATTCGATTTAACTAAAATCGAACTACTCTCGTAGTGTAGACATACCCAAAGACACGTTAGCTAAATAAAAGGAGAGTAAGTCCACAAGCAGTAGAGAAGTTAAGGTGACTGAGGTGGGAGATAAACCCAAGTTCCTGATATCAGTGGCAAGAGACAGACTGACTATAATTGCCAGGTGTAATACTAATTTTTAAACTACCTCATCTCCTGTCTCTACTTCTTACATTTTCAAACATGCTCCTTGGTGCTTTCTGCCATGCTTCCCCCCATGCTTGGGAGGAGCTCCCTGTAAAACATCTGCAAAGCTACCTCATTATCCTCCTCTTCCGTGATGCCTACAAAAAACTGGGTAACAGTTAGACTGTGGCGTGCTGAGATCATTGCCTTTCATGAATGACCAATAATGTT
>NW_020705229.1:0-1977 GCF_002925995.2 Terrapene triunguis
GCAGGAGGTACCGGAGGATACCGGCTCCTGGTCGTCCGAGAGAGACGTTCGTGAGCTCACAGGTGAGCGGCTGCATTTGATAAAATGGGCTCTGCTTTGTCTGCAGAGGAGAAGACGGTTCATGATTTTTTATTACGCATCGCTAAAAAGCAGGGAGAGAAGCTTCCCTCTGATGCGTTGTCCCGTTTGCTGAAATGGGGACAAAGACGCGGGTTTTCTGTTACACCGAATACTGTCTTTGATAAGGCAGTCTGGGAGAGTCTAGGCTCTGACCTCTGGGAGTCGGTCTCTCACGGCAACAAGGAGGCCGTGTCATTGAGCCAAATATGGTGCAAATCTAAGAAACTAATAGAGACGCTTGCGGCAGAAGCCGAGGTCCAGTTGGCCATTAATGACCTCTTTCGGCCAAAAGAGGAGCCGCCTTGTGTGTTGCCGGTGGGAGCCCGTGAGTTCTTTGGGGGTGAGGACACTATCATACCACTCATCCCCAGTGCACCCGAAGTTGATCCTAGTACCGTCCCGTTACCAGACGACCCCGCGGATAGAATGGAGGTCTCGAGCCCAGAAGGGGATGAGTTACAAGAATTTCGGGCGGAAATGTACAAACAGGGCCTTCAGCTACAGGACATGCTGAATCAGTTGTCCCATTTGGCCGGTGAGAGCCATCCCCCTCAGTCCCACACATTGCGAGCCCTAAACCAGCCCGGCTTTCCTGTCACCAATGATGTTGGTACCCCAGAGTTCCGGGCGGAGTTCCCGGGGCAGGGTGAGCAGTTGCAGAATAGGTTGGAAAGAATGGCGGAGCCGGGCTTATCTAGCTTTGAAAGGACATATAGGAAAAAACTGCCGGATAAGATCCCTCCGGCGGATGGTGTAGCTACCCCCTGTCCTCGTCGTGGTTTATGGGGCTGCGAGATTGGGTGCACCGGACAGGATAACGTTTCCACGCACCGGCCACTGGATGTCACCAACCCGTTTGCCCCGAAGCCTCCAGCATACTCATCCGATGTTTCCACCCTGCGACATGCTTCAAACAATATCCCGGGCGGCTCGGGCCCCCCGGACCCTGTAAGGCGTTGGCACGGACTTATTAGGGAAGCCCATATAGAGGGGGAATTTGCGCCCGAGGCTTATCCAGTAGTGACACCGGATCCACAGAACCCCGCCAGACGGCAATGGGCTCCCTTAAATTGGAAGCTTGTACGGGAGGCCCAAAAATCTATAATGTCATATGGCATGCATAACCCATATGTGCAGTCCTTGATCGAGCAGATATTTGTTGGGCAGGCCATGTGCCCTTATGACTCTGTGAAATTTGCTGACATGCTTTTAATGCCAACACAGCGATTGTTGTGGAAGGATAATTGGGCGAAGCGCGTCAAGATGGCTCCAGGCGCGCCTCGACCCACGCATCTTACAGTCACAGGGACTGGCGTTGGCTGCGTTCAAGGAGGTTCCACAAATGAATCCCTGGTGGGTTCCAGTGAAGTGGGTCCGGCCGTGGCTCAAGACACAAATTGCTGAAGAGCCCGACGCCGCCACGCAGGAACCGGACGATGACCCCGCGGCACCGGACCTGCACTTGTTGTTTGTACTTCTATTTGTTCGGACTCTTCATTATAGGAGCAGGGGTCTTTGTATATCCAAGTTCTGTATCTTTTGTTAATCCACGATAAAATGTTTGGGTCACCTGGGCGAACCAGATTGGCCAAGAAGCCCTTTTTATTTGTCCATGGCCACCCCATCGAATCCCTTTAGAATATGTCTTATTGGCTATCCTTATTTACACCCCGATGGTTTTCGTGGGTATTTATGTAATATTATATTTCTGAATAGTTCCTTATTTAAGAAAAAGGGGGGAGATGTGGGGATGCAAAGTTCCATGAGAGGGTAAGGGTCACGATGGGACACTTGCCTGACAATAAATCATGGCCTTATGTAAGGCCCCCTAGTGGTTATATAAGATGAGGCCTTATG
>NW_020705230.1:0-5135 GCF_002925995.2 Terrapene triunguis
CTTAGACTTTGCTGGGAGAAGGACACTTATAAACTTTTCTTTAAGTCTGTGAAATGAAGCAAATGCTACAGATTAATATTTAATAACAAAATAATTAAGGTAGCTGACACGCACACTCAAAGGTCTCATGTTTCATGGTTTGCCAGGGTCAATGGACATTACGAACTGGCAAAGCAATACAAATGCTTTTAGAGCCAGCACAATTTTCTATGTACAAATATGTCTGTAATTTAAGCACTCATAGTATTCATTACACCATTGCTTCTAGTCCTAGTAACCAATGTAATCCTGGATCAATTATGAGAAAAGGGGGGGGGGGAATCCCTGATTACCATAAGAGTCATTCAACAGCATCATGCCCCACGCCCCCCAACAGTTGCAGGTCCCAGTACTACCATTACCAAGCAAACACCACCCCACTCCACAAGAGTCATTTGGGTACTTGACTTCATTGTAGGAGAATGGCATGATGCTGAGTATCTGTGTGCAATGGAGAGGAAGTATGTCCTCTGTGCCTGTGCTTTTAGCACAGCTTCTTGGTCTGTGACCTAGCCAATATGCCCCTTACAACATGATTCCCCTTCACTTTCACATTCTTGATTATTTGCACTTCAGTGGAAGTGAAAAAAAATCTGCTGAAATGATTTCTAGAGCAGAAAATGTTTCGGACTGCAGTCAGACCTTCTCAAATTATAGATTACAGTAGTGATAGTAATGCTAAAGCCAATTATGGTAAGATTTAAACTATTCAATAACTCAAATCAATTGCCTCTTAAAGAAAGACATGAAGTACAATATATTGGCTGAAGGAGCACAGTACTAATCTTTTATTTATGTGTGTTCAGGCCAACTTTAAAATATTTCAACATTTAGTTTGTATAAAATATTTCTCTACGATATACACAAATACCTTTACAAATTCTTCACTTGGACTTAATTAATTGATTTTAAATGTGTCAGTAATAATAATTAATAGCATACTCTTTTATAGTACTTTTCATCTAGAAATTTCAAAGCACATTACAAAAGAAGTATCATTATCTCCACTATCATTAATAGTGGAAAATCCCTTTTAATAACTGATTTTTTAGATGCTAATCAGTGGATGAATGTTTCTCAGTAAGTTCAGCTTCGTTGTTGCATTAATGGATTTTTTGTGTTTATTTGAAAAGCATATGTTGTATTCTATGTGTGAAATTCTAGTTCTGTTAAGATCTTTATATAAAATTCATTGTACATGTTATACGTGAGAGCTGGTCAGAAATTTTCTGTCAGAATTATTTTACCACAGAAAATGAAAAGATTCCCAAAGTTTCTGCTAAAAGTTTTCAGTTTCCGATCTGGGAAATAGAAATGAAATATTTCATTTTGGGTGAATTTTGACCCGAATCTGAATGTTTAATTTTTTGAACTTTTCATTTGGAATCAGTCCAGTGAAACATTAAACTGCATTTGACTTTAGCACTTTGCCTTCTGAGACTTGTAGTTCTGCTATCAGATTTCTGGAGGACTACATCTCCCAGAAGGCAATGTGATGATTTCTCTCTGACCAAGAAGTGTGGTGCATCATGGGAGTCACAAGATTGTGGATGCATGATGATGTACTCCGGCCAGGGATCCTGTCCCATAGGAGAGAACGAGGGCCAAAACTAGAACTTTTATAAGGCAATATTCCATAGGGAAATTAAGTTTAACATTGAAATGACTCAAAATGAAGTATTTTAGATCAGTGTTTCTCAAACTGGGGTCGCCGCTTGTGTAGGGACAAGTTTGTTTACCTGCCCCGTCCACAGGTCCGGCCGATCGCGGCTCCCACTGCCCACGGTGTGCTGCTCCGGGCCAATGGGAGCTGTTGGAAGTGGCGCGGGCCGAGGGACGTACTGGCCACCGCTTCCAGCAGCTCCCATTGGCCTGAAGCGGCGAACCGCGGCCAGTGGGAGCCACGATCGGCTGGACCTGCGGACAGGGCAGGTAAACAAACTGGCCCGGCCCGCCAGGGGCTTTCCCTACACAAGAGGCGATACCAGTTTGAGAAACACTGTTTTAGATCATTTCAACAAAGAAGCTAAAGATTTTGATTTAGGAAATGTGTCATTTTCATCAAAGATGGTGAAATGAAGCATTTTGACAGCTCTGAATCAAGTTTGGGTGGGGGGAGGGGCTGGGGATTTTCAACTTTTTGGTCCCCATGTTGGGATGAAAACAACTGTTGAAATGTCAGGATTTTACTCTGCTCTATTATACATGTTGCTAGCCATTCATTCCATATGTTCAAATATCTGTAATCCGAGATTAATTAGAGGGGAAAGATGGTTTTGTGGTTAAGGCACGATTGGAACTCAGGTGATGTGAGCAGAATTTCCTACCCAGCCACAAACTTTACATGTGAAGTTGGGTAAGTCACTTAACCTCTCTGTGCCTCAGTTCCCCCTCTGTAAAATAGGCAAAATAATACTTTCTTCTATGCTTTTCCCATCTTGTCTTTTTATTTATTATTATTATTATTATTATTATTTATCTGAATAGCACATAGTGGTTTAGACCAGATCTCATTTGGGCCTTTTAGGTGCTACCATAATAACAACAATTATGATAAATCAAACTCGTAGCTTCCACTTTCTTCAATGTGAATTGAGGATAGTTCCACACCACCTTTCAGGTCTTCGGCTAATTGTCAGAATAAGTTTTCCTTGTCTATGACCCTGGAAAAAGAAAGTAAATCTGAGGAGTGAGAAGAAATGTTGCATACATTGGACTCATCTTACATTTGTGTAAGAATCAAAGAAAACCAGTAGAAAATAACATGAGCGCTCTCAAAGAATTTGGGAGTGGTTCTGAGAAAAGTATGAAGACAGGCTCATTTAATCTTCTAGTGGGAATCTTCTTTAATAAATACAGGATTACTAGAATGTAATTTTTGATCATATTAACATGATTACACCACTAAGAATCCCAGTGGAGTCCCTGGAAATATTATTAGGGTTGTCAGTAAAAGTTATTAGTTATGGCCAAATTTCTACTAACTCCCAGATGGGGAAGAAAACAAACCAAAACTAATTACTACAGTGGTGCAGATGGAGGAAGGTGTCTGCAATAGAAAAAGGTTGCATAAAACAGCCATCAAAGCAAACATGATTATTTCTTCATTATATTATTATGACTTATAATAGGGAAAAATAGCTGTGGTTCAACAGTAAGGAATGCTGATGGGTTACAGCATTTATAAAAATGTATCAAGACACAGCATCTACAGTGTATGTTGCATGTGAAATAATCCTTACAGGCAGTAGAATGAGACTTGCAGACTCTATTCTATATTTTGAATGGATATACCTACAACTTGAAGACAGGCAGATTTTTTTGGCAATTAAAGACTTCTAAAGAACTTATGATCTGAGATGCTGTAAGAGAGATCTGGTTTTCTTCCATAAGTTTGTTAGACTTGTAAAATTCTAAATATTCTACAAAATATTATATATAGTTTTTCAATGAAAAGCCAAAACCAAAAAAGTTCAGTTTTCAAACACCCTTATGTTAAAAAAAAATTAGTGACGCTCTGCTTTCTAAAGCTACCCTCCCCCATTTTAAAAAAAACAAAGATCAGAAAATTATCAAAAATATTTATTTACAACATTTGTTTTTTTCCATTTCTGTTTTTGTGTAGAAAAAAATAGAAAATTTGGACCAGAATGAAAACTTTCATCGTGGTTAAAAAAAAATCAATTGAGAAAATATTTCAGTGAGAAAATTTTGACCAGTTTTAATGTTCATAGATTAGCAGCCACGTTATACGGACGTCAACAATGTAATTTTTTCTTTGGGCTATTTTCTTTTCAAGTCTCACTCTCTAATTCTATTTCTAAAGTAATCTTTTTTTCTAATTAGCTGCATTCTTACCTCAGGCTGCAATTTGCAGATAAGGTGTTAATTTTGCATTCTTCAAATCATACTTACGCTTTTCAGGAAAAACAAAGCATTACCAGCAGGACATATAAATGAATGATCCCCATTTTATCCTGTATCAATATATGGCTATCTTCCCAGTATAACTTGGGCTTATGGGCATTTCAATCAACTATGGAGAAATGAATGTGCATGTGCCAGTCATTATGTAATGTGAGTAATAATTACATATGGGCTAGATTTAACAAGGGGGATTTTACGTGTCCAAGTCAAACATTTAGGCACCACTGGCATTCACAAAACCATTGTTTAGCTACCACCTATAGGAGACTATTTTGGGATGAGTCAATCTCTTCTATTGAAGCTGTTCTAGTTTGTATGAAATATTTAAATAATCATTGGGCCAAAGAAAAAGTGAGGATGACTCTATATCCCAGTGGTTAGACACACATCTCACAAGTAGCAGAGGTGGGGTTCAGCTCCCTGACCTGGCTTAGGTGCCTAATGCCAGGGAAACATTTGTGGTTGTGAATACGAAATGGAAGGAGATGCTTCCCTCTGGCCCAGATTTAGGCCATATCTACTCAGCAATTAAACACCTGTGAGTGAGGAGGGTTGCAGACCCTGGTCTCTAGCCCGATACAGAACATCTACACAGCAATTTTTAGCCTTGCTACCTCCCAGCCCAAATCAGATGATCTGGGCCAGCCATGGCCATGCCATGGAACTTTTTTTTCAGTGTAGACATACCCTTGCACACCTACCTCTCTTTGAAAGGCCAGGCTTATGCCACACCCCTTTCCTTGGCATTTTCTATTGGCTAGTTTGGGCTGCTCCCCACTCAGTGTGCTGGCTTTTGTGAATCCCTTTTTTAGATGCTTAACCTAGGGTTGTGAATTCCATTAGGCTGCAAGGTGCATAACAGTTAGCTCATGTTGCAATGCTTAAATTTCCCTTGTCAAGCCCATAGTGTTCCTCTCACTCCTATATATCTGAGTATTGCATGGAACTAATTATTTCTGTTACTAGTATATATAAATGAAGCACCAGCTTGGGACAGGCACCACAAATTATTGTATATTTGCACAGGACCCAGCACAATTGGTCCCAATATTGATCTGAAAGTCTTGCTGCTATTAATACCAATCAATAATAGTTCATATTTAGGACTACTTGGCTTTTTTTCCCCTCAGCAAGGGAATTAAACTAGGCCAAGCTGCAGTTATTTTATT
>NW_020705231.1:0-5291 GCF_002925995.2 Terrapene triunguis
ATTAACGCAGCTAAATCCGAATTAAAGTCGTAGTGTAGACCAGGCCTAAGTCACAAGAGTATTGTGAGGTAATTAGAGTCCAGTGGCAAGTGCCACAGAAATGTCCATAAATAAAATAACTGCAGCTTGGCCTAGTTTAATTCCCTTGCTGAGGGGAAAAAAAGCCAAGTAGTCCTAAGTATGAACTATTATTGATTGGTATTACAATAGCAGTAAGACTTTCAGATCAATATTGGGACCAATTGTGCTGGGTCCTGTGCAAATATACAATAATTTGTGGTGCCTGTCCCAAGCTGGTGCTTCATTTATATATACTAGTAACAGAAATAATTAGTTCCATGCAATACTCAGATATATAGGAGTGAGAGGAACACTATGGGCTTGACAAGGGAAATTTAAGCATTGCAACATGAGCTAACTGTTATGCACCTTGCAGCCTAATGGAATTCACAACCCTAGGTTAAGCATCTAAAAAAGGGATTCACAAAAGCCAGCACACTGAGTGGGGAGCAGCCCAAACTAGCCAATAGAAAATGCCAAGGAAAGGGGTGTGGCATAAGCCTGGCCTTTCAAAGAGAGGTAGGTGTGCAAGGGTATGTCTACACTGAAAAAAAAGTTCCATGGCATGGCCATGGCTGGCCCAGATCATCTGATTTGGGCTGGGAGGTAGCAAGGCTAAAAATTGCTGTGTAGATGTTCTGTATCGGGCTAGAGACCAGGGTCTGCAACCCTCCTCACTCACAGGTGTTTAATTGCTGAGTAGATATGGCCTAAATCTGGGCCAGAGGGAAGCATCTCCTTCCATTTCGTATTCACAACCACAAATGTTTCCCTGGCATTAGGCACCTAAGCCAGGTCAGGGAGCTGAACCCCACCTCTGCTACTTGTGAGATGTGTGTCTAACCACTGGGATATAGAGTCATCCTCACTTTTTCTTTGGCCCAATGATTATTTAAATATTTCATACAAACTAGAACAGCTTCAATAGAAGAGATTGACTCATCCCAAAATAGTCTCCTATAGGTGGTAGCTAAACAATGGTTTTGTGAATGCCAGTGGTGCCTAAATGTTTGACTTGGACACGTAAAATCCCCCTTGTTAAATCTAGCCCATATGTAATTATTACTCACATTACATAATGACTGGCACATGCACATTCATTTCTCCATAGTTGATTGAAATGCCCATAAGCCCAAGTTATACTGGGAAGATAGCCATATATTGATACAGGATAAAATGGGGATCATTCATTTATATGTCCTGCTGGTAATGCTTTGTTTTTCCTGAAAAGCGTAAGTATGATTTGAAGAATGCAAAATTAACACCTTATCTGCAAATTGCAGCCTGAGGTAAGAATGCAGCTAATTAGAAAAAAAGATTACTTTAGAAATAGAATTAGAGAGTGAGACTTGAAAAGAAAATAGCCCAAAGAAAAAATTACATTGTTGACGTCCGTATAACGTGACTGCTATTCTATGAACATTAAAACTGGTCAAAATTTTCTCACTGAAATATTTTCTCAATTGATTTTTTTTTAACCACGATGAAAGTTTTCATTCTGGTCCAAATTTTCTATTTTTTTCTACACAAAAACAGAAATGGAAAAAAACAAATGTTGTAAATAAATATTTTTGATAATTTTCTGATCTTTGTTTTTTTTAAAATGGGGGAGGGTAGCTTTAGAAAGCAGAGCGTCACTAATTTTTTTTTAACATAAGGGTGTTTGAAAACTGAACTTTTTTGGTTTTGGCTTTTCATTGAAAAACTATATATAATATTTTGTAGAATATTTAGAATTTTACAAGTCTAACAAACTTATGGAAGAAAACCAGATCTCTCTTACAGCATCTCAGATCATAAGTTCTTTAGAAGTCTTTAATTGCCAAAAAAATCTGCCTGTCTTCAAGTTGTAGGTATATCCATTCAAAATATAGAATAGAGTCTGCAAGTCTCATTCTACTGCCTGTAAGGATTATTTCACATGCAACATACACTGTAGATGCTGTGTCTTGATACATTTTTATAAATGCTGTAACCCATCAGCATTCCTTACTGTTGAACCACAGCTATTTTTCCCTATTATAAGTCATAATAATATAATGAAGAAATAATCATGTTTGCTTTGATGGCTGTTTTATGCAACCTTTTTCTATTGCAGACACCTTCCTCCATCTGCACCACTGTAGTAATTAGTTTTGGTTTGTTTTCTTCCCCATCTGGGAGTTAGTAGAAATTTGGCCATAACTAATAACTTTTACTGACAACCCTAATAATATTTCCAGGGACTCCACTGGGATTCTTAGTGGTGTAATCATGTTAATATGATCAAAAATTACATTCTAGTAATCCTGTATTTATTAAAGAAGATTCCCACTAGAAGATTAAATGAGCCTGTCTTCATACTTTTCTCAGAACCACTCCCAAATTCTTTGAGAGCGCTCATGTTATTTTCTACTGGTTTTCTTTGATTCTTACACAAATGTAAGATGAGTCCAATGTATGCAACATTTCTTCTCACTCCTCAGATTTACTTTCTTTTTCCAGGGTCATAGACAAGGAAAACTTATTCTGACAATTAGCCGAAGACCTGAAAGGTGGTGTGGAACTATCCTCAATTCACATTGAAGAAAGTGGAAGCTACGAGTTTGATTTATCATAATTGTTGTTATTATGGTAGCACCTAAAAGGCCCAAATGAGATCTGGTCTAAACCACTATGTGCTATTCAGATAAATAATAATAATAATAATAATAATAAATAAAAAGACAAGATGGGAAAAGCATAGAAGAAAGTATTATTTTGCCTATTTTACAGAGGGGGAACTGAGGCACAGAGAGGTTAAGTGACTTACCCAACTTCACATGTAAAGTTTGTGGCTGGGTAGGAAATTCTGCTCACATCACCTGAGTTCCAATCGTGCCTTAACCACAAAACCATCTTTCCCCTCTAATTAATCTCGGATTACAGATATTTGAACATATGGAATGAATGGCTAGCAACATGTATAATAGAGCAGAGTAAAATCCTGACATTTCAACAGTTGTTTTCATCCCAACATGGGGACCAAAAAGTTGAAAATCCCCAGCCCCTCCCCCCACCCAAACTTGATTCAGAGCTGTCAAAATGCTTCATTTCACCATCTTTGATGAAAATGACACATTTCCTAAATCAAAATCTTTAGCTTCTTTGTTGAAATGATCTAAAACAGTGTTTCTCAAACTGGTATCGCCTCTTGTGTAGGGAAAGCCCCTGGCGGGCCGGGCCAGTTTGTTTACCTGCCCTGTCCGCAGGTCCAGCCGATCGTGGCTCCCACTGGCCGCGGTTCGCCGCTTCAGGCCAATGGGAGCTGCTGGAAGCGGTGGCCAGTACGTCCCTCGGCCCGCGCCACTTCCAACAGCTCCCATTGGCCCGGAGCAGCACACCGTGGGCAGTGGGAGCCGCGATCGGCCGGACCTGTGGACGGGGCAGGTAAACAAACTTGTCCCTACACAAGCGGCGACCCCAGTTTGAGAAACACTGATCTAAAATACTTCATTTTGAGTCATTTCAATGTTAAACTTAATTTCCCTATGGAATGTTGCCTTATAAAAGTTCTAGTTTTGGCCCTCGTTCTCTCCTATGGGACAGGATCCCTGGCCGGAGTACATCATCATGCATCCACAATCTTGTGACTCCCATGATGCACCACACTTCTTGGTCAGAGAGAAATCATCACATTGCCTTCTGGGAGATGTAGTCCTCCAGAAATCTGATAGCAGAACTACAAGTCTCAGAAGGCAAAGTGCTAAAGTCAAATGCAGTTTAATGTTTCACTGGACTGATTCCAAATGAAAAGTTCAAAAAATTAAACATTCAGATTCGGGTCAAAATTCACCCAAAATGAAATATTTCATTTCTATTTCCCAGATCGGAAACTGAAAACTTTTAGCAGAAACTTTGGGAATCTTTTCATTTTCTGTGGTAAAATAATTCTGACAGAAAATTTCTGACCAGCTCTCACGTATAACATGTACAATGAATTTTATATAAAGATCTTAACAGAACTAGAATTTCACACATAGAATACAACATATGCTTTTCAAATAAACACAAAAAATCCATTAATGCAACAACGAAGCTGAACTTACTGAGAAACATTCATCCACTGATTAGCATCTAAAAAATCAGTTATTAAAAGGGATTTTCCACTATTAATGATAGTGGAGATAATGATACTTCTTTTGTAATGTGCTTTGAAATTTCTAGATGAAAAGTACTATAAAAGAGTATGCTATTAATTATTATTACTGACACATTTAAAATCAATTAATTAAGTCCAAGTGAAGAATTTGTAAAGGTATTTGTGTATATCGTAGAGAAATATTTTATACAAACTAAATGTTGAAATATTTTAAAGTTGGCCTGAACACACATAAATAAAAGATTAGTACTGTGCTCCTTCAGCCAATATATTGTACTTCATGTCTTTCTTTAAGAGGCAATTGATTTGAGTTATTGAATAGTTTAAATCCTATCATAATTGGCTTTGGCTTTACTATCACTACTGTAATCTATAATTTGAGAAGGTCTGACTGCAGTCCGAAACATTTTCTGCTCTAGAAATCATTTCAGCAGATTTTTTTTCACTTCCACTGAAGTGCAAATAATCAAGAATGTGAAAGTGAAGGGGAATCATGTTGTAAGGGGCATATTGGCTAGGTCACAGACCAAGAAGCTGTGCTAAAAGCACAGGCACAGAGGACATACTTCCTCTCCATTGCACACAGATACTCAGCATCATGCCATTCTCCTACAATGAAGTCAAGTACCCAAATGACTCTTGTGGAGTGGGGTGGTGTTTGCTTGGTAATGGTAGTACTGGGACCTGCAACTGTTGGGGGGCGTGGGGCATGATGCTGTTGAATGACTCTTATGGTAATCAGGGATTCCCCCCCCCCCTTTTCTCATAATTGATGCAGGATTACATTGGTTACTAGGACTAGAAGCAGTGGTGTAATGAATACTATGAGTGCTTAAATTACAGACATATTTGTACATAGAAAATTGTGCTGGCTCTAAAAGCATTTGTATTGCTTTGCCAGTTCGGAATGTCCATTGACCCTGGCAAACCATGAAACATGAGACCTTTGAGTGTGCGTGTCAGCTACTTTAATTATTTTGTTATTAAATATTAATCTGTAGCATTTGCTTCATTTCACAGACTTAAAGAAAAGTTTATAAGTGTCCTTCTCCCAGCAAAGTCTAAGGCCTGGTCTACACTACGACTTTAATTCGGATTTAGCTGCGTTAAT
>NW_020705232.1:0-11393 GCF_002925995.2 Terrapene triunguis
CCCCTAGGGACAGCTCTGTCCGCCATTAGGGAATTTTTTCTCAAGAACCCCCTGTAACATTTCGTGAACCCCCAGGAGTTCACGAACCCCAGTTTGGGAACCACTGGTGTAGAGGAAGGGAGAAAGTTCAGCCATGCAGTTAGTCAAAATATCTGTAGGTTCAACTCCAGCTTGCTTGCTTACATGAGTAGACCCATTGACTTCAGTGGGCGGGATGTAAGGCAAGCAGGATTTGGAACATAGCAGAAACAATGAGCGTACACATTGAGTAATTGCTGTTTAGGCAGTGCAGCCGAGGTACCAAGAGGACAGTGAACAATAATGATACATGCAGATAGTTTGTGAGGTTCCCACCTCTTCTTTTCTACTTGGAATAACCTCATTACCAGGGAATTGCGCCTTCTAAAATGAACAAAGAAAATGCAGATTATACATTTTTATTTATTTATTTATTTAGCTTAGGCAAGCACTAACCACTAGAATGTACAGTATTGCAAATGAGGAAAAACAACATGAAGTCCCAGAGAAGAAACACAGTGTTTAGAGAAACAATTTAAGGGGGATTCCTGTGTGGCGGGATCCCATGTATGCTGGAACTATTAAATCTTTGCTGTAAGGAAAAGGGGGGAGGATTTGGGAAGGGTGCATAACAAGGAAGCTGTGGTGTTACCTGTGTGCTGGCAGTAAGGCATGATTGGGGCCAGTGGATCCAAGACTCTGTGAGTCCTCCTGGTCTACTCCCTTTCAGAGCTGGGGCTCCAGGGCTCTGGAGTCTAAGCCCTGCTATGGAGCAGCTCTGCTTTTGCTCTGTAAGCTGGAGGGGATAAAGACTCTTCCTCATGCATCCAGCCGAATTACTCAGGCTGGGTGCCACAGAGAGGAAATGCCCCTAGTTACATAACACCAAGGCTGTATTTTCCTAATGAACGTGTTGGTCCTAAATAATCAGCGCTCTTCTACGACTACTGCTTATGGTAGCAAGCAGGTTCAAGAGAACAGGTTGATTTATCAGCATCCCATTTTGTAGTTTCATTTTTCATGTACCTCATGCACAGGATGGAGTATAACTGGACAGGAAGAAAACATGACTACATGGATCTACAGTTGCATCTGTTGCTTGTGAGCAGCTGGTGGCAATGAGCTGTTATTAATTTTATTATGTACTTTGTAGTCACCCAGAAGCAGTTGGACAGGGAGCTTCAAATAATGAAGTGAAAAGAAGAGAGAACTAGCTCTTTGTTTTAGGCTGCATCGAATCAATTAGGGCTTCCCTCCCCCTTTTGTTACGTGGCTGTAACAATCTGTGTATTTTTCCATAGCCCTCAGAATCCCTACACCGGAGCAATGCTCTGACATGTACTCCCCCTCAGTTAGACCTTTCTCTAGAATTGCAGTAAGGAGAGTGGCTGGCAACTCATCATGAGCATGACCCTTGGAAACTGCTTTTCCATAACTTATAAGAGAGACATTGATAGCCAATAACAAAAACATTAAAACAAGTAGAAAGGTTGTGCATTTGTGCACTTTGGGCTGAATCCTGAGGAACAGAGTGAGCTTTGCTTTGCAGGAAAATAGCATGGACCTAGAGGGCTGAACCCACAAACCCAGCTGTCCCCCCTGCCTGTGTAGCTGTGTCATAGCTGATAATACAGATGATGGGTAGATGCAGCCTACTACTCTTCCATCCTCTCCACACTGGCTTCAGCCCGTACAATGCATGGAACCACTGTCCACACATGTGGCTCTCTGAGAGCCTTTAGCCCAGATACTGAAAGTTATTTAGTAATCTAAGGGTATGTCTACACTACGAGAGTAGTTCGATTTTAGTTAAATCGAATATGTGCAATCGATATTAGAAAGTCGAACGTGTGTGTCCACACTAAGGACAGTAATTCGACTTTGTCAGTCCACACTACCAGGGAAAGCATCGACATTGGAAGCAGTGCACTGTGGGCAGCTATCCCACAGTTCCCGCAGTCCCCGCTGCCCATTGGAATTCTGGGTCGAGCCCCCAATGCCTTCTGGGGGAAAAAATGTCTCGAGGGTGCTTTTGGGTAACTGTCGTCATCCAATCGTCACTCCCGCCCTCCCTCCCTCCTTGAAAGCGCCGGCGGGAAATCAGTTCGCGCACTTTTCTGGTCAGTGACAGCACGGACGCCACAGCACCGCGAGCATGGATCCCGCTGCGACCATCGCTGCAGTTGTGGCCGTTGTCAACGCCTCGCAGCTCATCATGCATCTTTCACAGAAGCAGATAGAGAGAAATCAGGCGAGGAGGCTACGGCAGCGGAGTGAGGACCTGAACTCCGAGAGTAGCACACGCCTGTCAGAAACCACGACACCCAGCGCCGAGGACATCACGTTTGCAATGGGGCATGTGGATTTTGTTGAACGGCGATTCTGGGCCCGGGAAACAAGCACGGACTGGTGGGACCGCATAGTGCTTCAGGTCTGGGATGAATCCCAGTGGCTGCGAAACTTTCGCATGCGGAAGGGGACTTTCCTGGAACTTTGTGAGTTGCTGTCCCCTGCCCTGAAGCGCAAGGACACCCGCATGCGAGCAGCCCTGACTGGTATTTACTTCCCGGACCACAAGATAACTGTTGGGGATGTGGACATGCCTACAGTGATCCTCAGGAACCCAGCCTACCCGCTAATGCCCTGGCTCATGAAGCCCTATACTGGCGCCCTGGACAGTGAAAAAGAACTCTTCAACTACCAGCTGAGCAAGTGCAGAATGGTGGTGGAGTGTGCTTTTGGCCGTCTCAAGGGGAGATGGAGAAGCTTACTGACTCGCTGTGATCTCAGCGAAACCAATATCCCCATCGTTATAGCTGCTTGCTGCGTGCTCCACAATCTCTGTGAGAGCAAGGGGGAGACCTTTATGGCGGGGTGGGAGGTTGAGGCAAATAGCCTGGCTGCTGATTACGCCCAGCCAGACAGCCGGGCGATTAGAAGATCCCAGCGGGACGCACTGTGCATCCGGGAGGCTTTGAAAGCCAGTTTCAAGACTGAGCAGGGTACCCAGTGACTTTTAAGTTTGTGGACACAGAGGCTGAACTTGCCCCCGTTTCTTTACCCAGTTACCCCCTTCACCCCCTTCCCAAAAAATAAAATCTGTTCTGTTTTGCTAATGAACACCGTTGTCTTCATTACTGTTTTCGCGGGAATGTTTTAAACCTGGGTTTAGTGTTGTGATGCTAATGATGCTTCTAAACTGCCCTCCACCGCCACAAAGTCACAGAGCAACCCCGCCCCCCCCCCACAGAACATGAAAGCCACCTCCCAGACTGACCAGGGTAACTAGTCACTGCACTGTGTATGTGCCCTGCTGCTGGGCCTGCCCCCTGCTAAAGGTGACTGTCCTGTCTAATTACCAAGCCCCTTCCCCCCCTTCAGACAGACTCTCCTCCAAAAGAAGAGGATGGAAACAGTAATGAACAGAAACATATTTTTTATTAACAACCACACATGGAACGGGGGGGTGAAACTTGGACGGGGTCTTGTGTGAGGCGGGTAGGAAAGGACTTTTCAGATTTTGGGGAATGAGAGCCTTCTAGTGCTATAGCTGTCCGCTGGGGTGGAGTGAAAGTTTTCACGGCCCCTGCCGCCCCTCCGTGTTTGGACTTTGGGTGAGGGGGGTATGGGACTTGGTGGCGGGGCAGGGCGGTTAGAGAGAGACTGCAGCGGGGCTCTCTCCTCCTGCCTCCGGTCCTGCAGAACATCCACAAGGCGCCGGAGCGTGTCCGTTTGCTCCCTCATTAGTCCAAGCAGCGTTTGAATCGCCTGCTGGTCCTCCTGTCGCCACCTCTCCTCCCGTTCCATGTTTGCCCGGTGCATTTGGGACAAGTTCTCCCTCCACTGTGTCTGCTGGGCTGCCTGTGCTCGGGAGCATCCCATTAGTTCAGCAAACATGTCTTCCCGTGTCCTCTTCTTCCTCCTCCTAATGTGCGCTAGCCTCTGGGCAGATGTGGCTGTGGGAATTGGAAAAAGGGAGTGAATTCCTGAGACAGATCAATGTATCTGTGAACAGAGAACATAGTCTTTCTCTGTGAACAAGACCATGCAGAGCACCTATCACACGCGCACTGAGGACAAGGTCGAATTTTCGGCCCTCGCCTACAGTGCCTGCGGTCTTGCTGTGGCGAGCTGAGGAGCGGGGCAGGACACCGGACTTTGTCTAGCTGGCAAACATGGTAAGCCGTAGACTTGTGGCTGCTTAAAACTTTAAGAGTGGCACTGGCCTCCTTTCACATAGAAAGCAATGCGAGTCTCTGCTGGCAGCAATCCTGCAAGCATGAACTCTGCCCCTGTCCCAGCCCCTCGCGGCTGTAAACCGCGTGGTTTTAAACCGGCGGTTGCAGTTCTGTAAAGGAACGGGCAAGCAGTCCCAATACTAACTTTCCCCTACCTAATTCAAAGCAGGGCGTCATGCCAGACATCACCCTCCTGAGGGTCTCGGAGAGCCAGAAGGAGAGGATGCTTCAGGACAGCCTGCAGAAACCGGGGCCATTTGCTGCTATGCTGTGCAAGGCCATGATCCCCGAATACCTGCTGGCGTTGTGGCAGGGAAACGTTTCTTACCACGGGGGGCCTAATAAGCTCTCCCTGCCAAAGAACCTGATAATTAGGCTGGAAAGACACCTGCAGGAGGCCTATGAGGAGTTCTCCCTGGGGGATCTCGCCTCTATCCCCGGACACATCGACCAGTTTTTGGGTTAGGTGCCCTTGGAGGGACAAAAGAGTGGAGCGTCTTGGGCAGTGTAATCATGAAGCGGACATTGTTGAATTTTCTTAAAATGGTTCGGACTATACATTGAAGTGGCCAAAGACACAATAATCATGATACCCTTTGTTCAGATTCCCGTTTTGTTGCACTTTCCTGTTTACATGTTTAGAAGCACTTTACCCATTGTTAATATTTCAAATCTTCCTGTTCTGTTATAAATAAAAGTTTACATACTTGAAAGCACTTTAGCTATTGTTAATATTTAAAATATGCAAGTTCTGTTATAAATAAATGTTAAGATATTTAAAACACTTACTGCTTGATCCTTCCCCTGAATCTGTGTCTGGGGTAACGGCGGGGGACGGTTGGTAGGGGATCTCTGTGAGGGTGATGAAGAGCTCCTGGCTGTCGGGGAAATCAGCGTGGTAAGCGCTGTCGACTGCATCGTCCTCTTCATCTCCTTCCTCATCTTCCCCGTCAGCTAACATGTCGGAGGAACCGGCCGCGGACAATATCCCATCCTCAGAGTCCACGGTCAGTGGTGGGGTAGTGGTGGCGGCCGCACCTAGGATAGAATGCAGTGCCTCGTAGAAACGGGATGTGTGGGGCTGGGCTCCGGAGCGTCCGTTTGCCTCTTTGGTCTTCTGGTAGCCTTGTCTCAGCTCCTTGATTTTCACGCGGCACTGCGTTGCATCCCGGCTGTAGCCTCTCTCTGCCATGGCTTTAGAGATCTTCTCGTAGATCTTTGCATTCCGTCTTTTGGAGCGCAGCTCTGAAAGCACGGACTCATCTCCCCACACAGCGATGAGATCCAAGACTTCCCGATCAGTCCATGCTGGGGCCCTCTTTCTAGTCTGGGATTGCACAGCCATCTCTGCTGGAGAGCTCTGCATCTTTGCCACTGCTGCTGAGCTCGCCACGGTGTCCAAACAGAAACTGCGATTCAAACTGCCCAGACAGGAAAAGGAATTCAAATTTTCCCGGGGTGTGGCTGGTCAGAGCGTCCGAGCTCGGACTGCTGTCCAGAGCGTCAACAGAGTGTTGCACTGTGGGATAGCTCCCGGAGCTATTAGCGTCGATTTCCATCCACACCTAGCCTAATTCGACATGGCCATGTCGAATTTAGCGCTACTCCCCTCGTTGGGGAGGATTACAGAAATCGATTTAAAGAGAGCTCTATGTCGAACTAAATGGCCTCGTGGTGTGGACGGGTGCAGGGTTAAGTCGATGTAACGGCGCTAAAGTCGACATAAA
The DNA here is from genome assembly GCF_002925995.2 of Terrapene triunguis. Lineage (NCBI taxonomy): Eukaryota > Metazoa > Chordata > Testudines > Emydidae > Terrapene > Terrapene triunguis. The sequence goes on from NW_020705232.1 coordinate 5,984, forward strand.
CGCCTAGTGTAGACCAGGCCTAACTCCCATTCATTTCAGTGAGAGTTAGGTGCCTAAATATCTTTGAGGGTCTAGGTCCTTCTCATGGGGTGTACAAACCCCACACTGGTGAGATGAGAGTTAAGGAAATGTTCTGGACACAGGAAGCCCAGCACCCTCTCCCCTTCTGGGCAGGCTCCAAGTGAAGGGAGACTTCAAAAGGGAGAGCCTCAGCTTGGTCTGGGCTAATGGAGCAGGGGAGCAGCTGTGTGCGGCAACCTCCTGCAGAGAAGCCGCCGGGGCTCCAAGCAGCCGGGACCAGGCCTCACAGTCAAGCTGCCACAGGCCCTTCAACTGCAGGGGTTGAGGACGATGAGTTATTGCAGATAGGGGAAGACACTGCAGAGAGTGACCTGAGGAGATGCCAAGGGGAACCTCAAGACAGACTTATGGAGCATACAGAGGAAAAGGAGCTGAGGTAGGAACTGGCCCAGGGAACAGGTGTAAAGGAGTCCACCCCTAGGCCATCTAGCTGGCCCATTATTTTGAAGTTCCCTGGGTTGGAACCCAGTGGAGCAGAGTGGGTCTGGGTTCCCCTACCCTCAGCTACTGACTATCTGCTAGGCAGACTCTAGCCATTGGGTGACATAGTCTGGAGTATTGCCACTAGGTGGTACTACTGGCCTTGGATGCAACCTCCCAACCCCGTGATAGCCTTCCTCCCCACCTTAATGAGCTGCAGGCACATGTGGCAGAGAGAGGTTCTGCAGTGTAGACACAGCCTATGCTGGCACAGCTATAGAGGTGTAGCTAGATCAGCATACCCCGTAGCATAGATGTAGCATATACCAACACAAGGAGCTTTTCTCCTGGGGTAGGAACACCACCTCCCTGAATGACGTTAGCAATGCCAACAGAAGCATACTCCTGTCTACACTGGAGGTTTTGTTGACATAGCTGTATTATTAGGGGTATGTTTTTTCCCCACCCCTGGCTGACATAGCTATGCCATATGAATTGGAAACTTCAAAACTGAGAAAAAAGTTGAGCAGTCCTATTGTTCAACCTCTGCCCCTGACCTAGCAACTCTCTGCTTCTTTCGCCCGAGAGGGGCAAACTGTCAGGTGGTGTAAATCATCATAGCTCCTCTGCAGCCAAATTGCACCAGATGCCATGAGGCAATTTACACCAGCTGTGGATTAATTTACACCAGTTGAGCCGTATATTTTCTTGTTCCGATGGCTGCCTCTGTCTCCGATTCGCTCGGCACTTTCTAGAGAGCTACGACTTGGGAGCCCTCTGCTTCCTTCATGAATTTCCATCTCTATCTTCAGTCTCATGTATTTCAACCTATTGTCAGCACCACTTGGTAGTTGCTTTTTGAAAGCCGACATTTTCACAATCTGTATTCCTCCTTATAACTATCAGGGTGTTTCAATAATTGGTAAAATGACTGCTGCAACCACGTGGTTTCTGGTCAAACTCAAAACAGTGGAATACCTAATGAGACAATCATACAAGGCCTGCAGTGATAGAATGTGAAGACATGGACGTACAAATGTATTTAGATTTGAAAGCTGGCGTCTTGGTGCAGAGTCATAAGACTGTATGTACAAATTCTGCCCTGACCTACACCCTGTGCCAAATTTAATCCCCTCTCTAGAGCTAAAGCCACTGAGAGACATTCAGTTTGATATCAAACTACTGCAAAGCAGCTAATAATATTGAACCTCATTGTGCCATGATTGCAAATGGTTATTGACATGCAAAGAAGTTCAGTTCATCACATTGCCCTTGTTCTTTAATGCACTGAACTTTGTTGTACTGCCAAAGGGAGAATATCATATATCAGAGAATGTGTGCAAGCAAGAGAGACTCCAAGGCAATGTTTTGACAGATTCATCATCGTTTCAATGGAGTGAAACCAGTGGAGTGAAATAATCACAGTGCCCTCCATCTTATTTTGAAAATAGCAATTTTCCTGTTAAATTTTGAACAGGAAAACAAATTGTGCAGACAAGAACCTATAATAATAATAATCATTATTGTACTTTTCCTGAAGCAACAGCAAATGTCAATAGAACAAATGTGAAATACATGTTTTCGGAGCACTCTGACAAGGATCTGGATGTTTGGGATATCTCAGCTCAACAGCTGCCTCAGCAAGCAGTCAGAGGTCAAGAACTACAGTAAGGTTTCATAGAGGAAGAATTATTTGAATGCCAGTTAATGTGATGTCCTTACATTTCCTCAATTAAGATTGCTAGTGCACCGTGTAGGAAAGCCTACAACGTCCATAACTAGGCTACCTATCAGTCTAGGAAAGAAGAAAGAACACCAGTTTCCATTCCTTAAAGCCCATTTACATTCAAAAGGAAAGGTTTCAAAGTAGACGGTTCTTTGCACAATGGTTTGTGATAGAGCTGAAAAAATAATTTGCAGTGAATAATGTTCTGGATTAATGTCTCTCTTTTTCCTGCTCACAGAAAGTCCAGGAGCAGCTGTAATTTATTCATTGTTCGAATTTACATGACACATTTTGTTGCATGGCTTTTAAATCTCTTTGGATCGATGCTAAGCAACTCACTGTGAGTATTCTGCTATCTTGGTTAGCTGAGACTGGTCACAAATCACATGGCATTGTTTCTGTTCCCTGATTGGATTAGCATAACTCATAATCAGGAGGAGGGCTTGCAGAAATTACTGGGGTTTTGAATCTTTCAGTGAGCCTTAAACACGAAACGTTAAAATGTTTGAAGGTTTTTTTCTTTCTGAGCCACACAAGCATTGCTCAAAGCATTTTTCCTAAAAGTTCAGGCCACTATAACACTTGTTGGCTGAGTGCAAAGTTTAAATTTAATGTTGTCATATTACAGTAAAAAAAGTAATTGAAGGAACTGTCCTACTTGCAGAAGGTGTAGTCAGAACTTCATATGCCTAATCTAAATGCCCGTGTGCTAGACTGCGGTTAGGGGTGTAACAGGTTCCCCCAGGTGCCACCTGGAACTGGGCTACCACTGAGCCTGTCTGACCCACCAGCCTGGGCTCCCTTTACACTGTACTGCTGTGGCAGGCCCTCAAGTCCCCTCCAGCACACATACAGGTAGGGACACACCCAGCTGCAGCTACACACAGATGCTGAGATCAGCTCTGCATGGGAAGGCTCAGCTAAGGCACCTCCCAGCTCCAAAGGCACGCACCCCTCTCTGGAGTATTAACCCAAAATGATACCATCTTATGCTGCACAGAGAACTGTACAGCGTAAACTCATGAAATTCACCCACTCCCTCAATGTGGAGAGGAATATACAACAGCTTTCTGATCCAAGTTATGATTTCCATACACTGGTTTTAGACAAATCAAAACAAATTTATTAACTACAAAAGATAGATTTTAAGTGATTATAAGGGATAGCAAACAGATCAAAGCAGATTACCTAGCAAATAAACAAAACCGCAATCTAAGCTTAATATACCTAAGAGATTGGATATGAGTAGCAAATTCTCACCCTAATTGTTGATTTAGGCAGTTTGCAGAGATTCTTGAGGGCAAGTTGCACTTGTTTGCAGCTTAAAACCCCTGGCATTCCTTTCACAGGCTAGAAATCCCTTGAGCCGGGGTCCAGCACTTTCCTCCCAGTCCAGTCCTTGTTCCTCCGGTGTTTCCAGCAATCGTCTTGGGGAGGGAGTAAGTGAAGAACCTTGATGATGTCACTCCCCTGCCTTAAATAGCTTTTGCATATGGCAGGAACCCTTTGTCTCCAGGTTTAGTTTCCACGCCTTTCAGTGGAAAAACACTGGTATTCCAAGATGGAGTCCAATACCAGGTGACTTGGTCACATGCCCCTGTAGGGACACAACAGCCATGACTTGGAGGCTGTTTGTAATGTCCTCAGGAAGGCTCCCCAGTGGGAGATTAGCATCTTCTAAGACCTATTTTTCTCCCTAATGGCCCTTCTCAGCCAGCCATCTAGACTGATTGCATTCTGCTTAGTGGCCATTCCCCAGGTGTAAACACATTTGTAATGGATGCATAGACAATATTCCTAACTTCAGATACCAAAATGATACATGCATACAAATAGGATAATCATATTCAGTGAATCATAACCTTGTCAATGATACCTTACATGACATATCTTGCATAAAATACATCATAGTTATGCCATAATCATAATCATTACTATGAAGAATATGGGGTGTAATGTCACAACAGGGTTTCAGAGATTTTTTTATACCATTTTGTTCTCCAGCATAACAAGGCCATAGACTTTTACCTAGTAGTTCCTGCATTAAATTCTGGTTGAGTTAGAACATCTCTCTTAGAAATACATCCAATCTAGATTTAAAGACTTCAAGTCCACCACATCCCTAGGTAAGCTGTCCTAGTGGTTAATTACCATCATTCTTAACACATTGTACCTTATTTTCAGTCTGAATATGTCTAGCTTCTAGCCCATTATGCCTTTGTCTTATTGATTAAATCACCCTCTACTGTCAGAAATCTCTTCCCTGTGTAGGTTCTTATAGACTACAATCAAGTCAACTCTTATTCTTCTCTTGCAAAAACTAACTAGATTGAGTTTCTTATGTCTCTCACTGTAAACCATGTTTTCCAGACTTCAGATAATTCCAGTAGCTCTCTTCTGAACTCTTTCCAAGTTTTCAACCTCCTCTTAAAAAGTGTAGACACTAGAATTGTTCAAAAATCTGTCTCCCCAAAACCATATGTAGAGCTATTACCACCTCCTTAATCATAGAGGATTCAGTTGAGCCCCAGGTTTTTCTGTTTCAAAAGATTCATAGGTTAAAAACTATTGGTGCATTTAGATCTCGATGTAAATTTGGGCAATTAACCTACAAAAGCTGTTAACTACATTCTAAAATTGTGCCTTGAATTTACTAAAGAAGGGAATACAAAATTATTGTAAACTCTGTTCTTAACCTATATAAATTGCTTAGCTTGTCACATTACTAGTACTGCTCACCTTACTCACAGAAGTAGGCACATCCCAACCCAATGGGACTACTTCCATGAGCAAGGCAAACAGCGTTTATTCCATATTGGGCTACAATACCTTTGGCACAATAGGGTGAGCTAAGGACAAAGATCTTGCCTCAAGTGATTTTCTCTGTCTTTTGTGGGTTTAAATGAGATGCTTAATATCACTTTAACATACTTCTAGTAGTTTAATTCTGTATAATAGCAAAGCCAGTAGTAAGTTAATTAAAAAGTGCTATAATGTCTGAAAGAAGTCAGCAGGTTTCTATGGGTTGCTGATCAAAGAGAAAGTGTTTCTTTTTTAATGATGTTTCTCTTTTGCTCTGTTAGTTATCGTGTAGCCATATAATCACCTACTTCATTGCACTCATGACAAAATTAGATTTAAAAAATGGTCTGAAGCAAAATAAAATTGAAAATGAAAATGACA
>NW_020705233.1:0-4213 GCF_002925995.2 Terrapene triunguis
CAGCTACTGGAAAAGTCTGTTAACGTGTATGGGGATGGAGCGGAAATCCTCCAGGGACATCTCCAGAAAGCTCTCCTTCATGTACTCCCAAAGCCTTTGCAAAAGGTTTCTGGGGAGGGCTGCCTTATCCTGTCCGCCATGGTAGGACACTTTACCACGCCAGGCCAGTAGCACGTAGTCTGGAATCATTGCATAACAAAGCATGGCAGCGTATGGTCCCGGTGTTTGCTGGCATGCAGACAACATCCATTCCTTATCTCTCTTTGTTATCCTCAGGAGAGTGATATCATTCACGGTCACCTGGTTAAAATGGGGCAATTTTATTAAGGGGACATTCAGAGGTGCCTGTTCCTGCTTGGCTGAACAGAAATATTCCCCGCTGTTAGCCACGCGGTGGGGGGAGGGGTGAAGTGATCATCCCAGAGAATTGTGTGTGTGTGTGTGGGGGGGGGAGTTAGTTGAGTTTGTGCTGCATGTTAACTCGGAAACCGCAGCCCCTCCTTTTACATTGCAAACCCATTTTAAATGGCCAACCCAACGGCCGCTTGGTGTGGGAAATGAGGGCGCTGCTGTTTGAAACCATTCCCACATGTTATGAAGGTTAAATAAGCCAAAAGACTGTGGCTTACCATGGCTGCCTGCAAGCTGAATTCTGTTGCCTGGCACTGCATGAGTGATCTCTCACACCAAACCGGCAGGCCCTCAATATAAGAGGAAAAATGCGACCTTGTAACGAAAGCACATGTGCTGTGTAATGTGAACAGCAAAATTTAACGTGAAAGAGTGTACCCATTGTTCTCTAATATGTGTCTTTTTAACCACCTCTCCCTTTTCCTCCACCAGCTGCAAATGTTTCTCCTTCACAGAGGCTAGTGAAGATTAGAAGGAGAAAAAGGCGCACTTGGGATGATATGTTCTCGGAGCTCCAGATGTCCTCCCACGCTGACAGAGCACAGCAGAATGTGTGGAGGCAGACAATGTCAGAGTGTAGAAAAGCACAATATGAACGAGAGGAGAGATGGCGGGCTGAATTGCGGGCTGAAGAGAGCAAGTGGTGGGCTGAAGAGGATAGGTGGCGTCAGCTTGCTGACAGAAGGCAAGAGTCGATGCTCCGGCTGCTGGAGCATCAAACTGATATGCTCCAGCGTATGGCTGAGCTGCAGGAAAGGCAGCAGGAGCAGAGACCGCCGCTGCAGCCCCTGTGTAACCAACAGCCCTCCTCCCCAAGTTCCATAGCCTCCTCACCCAGACGCCCAAGAACGCGGTGGGGGGGGGCCTCCGGCCACCCAGCCACTCCACCCCAGAGGACTGCCCAAGCAACAGAAGGCTGGCCTTCAATAACTGTTAAAGTTTTAAAGTGCAGTGTGTCCTTGTCCTTCCCTCCTCCCTCACCCCACCCGGCGCTTCCCTCCTCCCGCACCACTCCCGGGCTACCTTGGCAGTTATCCCCCATTTGTGTGATGAATCAATAAAGAACGCATGAATGTGAAGTAACAATGACTTTATTGCCTCTGCAAGCGGTGATTGAAGGGGGGAGGGGAGGGTGGTTAGCTTACAGGGAAGTAGAGTGAACCGGGCAGGGGGGGGGTTCATCAAGGAGAAAGAAACAGAAGTTTCACACCGTAGCCTGGCCAGTCACAAAACTGGTTTTCAAAGCTTCTCTGATGCGCACCGCGCCCTGCTGTACTCTAACCGCCCTGGTGTCTGGCTGCACGTAATCAGCGGCCAGGCGATGTGCCTCAGCCTCCCACCCTGCAATAAATGTTTCCCCCTTACTCTCACAGATATTGTGGAGCGCACAGCAAGCAGTAATAACAGTGGGAATATTGGTTTCGCTGAGGTCTATCCGAGTCAGTAAACTGCACCAGCGCGCTTTTAAACGTCCAAATGCACATTCTACCACCATTCTGCACTTGCTCAGCCTATAGTTGAACAGGTCCTGACTACTGTCCAGGCTGCCTGTGTACGGCTTCATGAGCCATGGCATTAAGGGGTAGGCGGGATCCCCAAGGATAACTATAGGCATTTCAACATCCCAAACGGTTATTTTCTGGTCGGGGAAGAAAGTCCCTTCCTGCAGCTTTTGAAACAGACCAGAGTTCCTGAAGACGCGAGCATCATGGACCTTTCCCGGCCATCCAACATTGATGTTAGTGAAACGTCCCTTGTGGTCCACCGGTGATTGCAGCAGCATTGAAAAGTACCCTTTTCGGTTTATGTACTCGCTGGCTTGGTGCTCCAGTGCCAAGATAGGGATATGGGTTCCGTCTATCGCCCCACCACAGTTAGGGAATCCCATTGCAGCAAAGCCATCCACTATGACCTGAACGTTTCCCAGAGTCACTACCCTTGATACCAGCAGGTCTTTGATTGCGTTGGCTACTTGGATCACAGCAGCCCCCACAGTACATTTGCCAACTCCAAATTGATTCTCGACTGACCGGTAGCTGTCTGGCGTTGCAAGCTTCCACAGGGCTATCGCCACTCGCTTCTCAACTGTGAGGGCTGCTCTCATCTTGGTATTCTGGTGCTTCAGGGCAGGGGAAAGCAACTCACAAAGTTCCATGAAAGTGCCCTTACGCATGCAAAAGTTTCGCAGCCACTGGGAATCGTCCCACACCTGCAACACGATGCGGTCCCACCAGTCTGTGCTTGTTTCCTGGGCCCAGAATCGGCGTTCCACGGCATGAACCTGCCCCATTAACACCATGATTTGCACATTGCTGGGGCCCGTACTTTGTGAGAGGTCTATGTCCATGTCTATTTCCATGTCGCCTCCTCGCCTGGTATTGCCTTGGCAGGTTCTGGCTCTGCATATACTCCAGGATAATGTGTTCATAGTGCTCATAATTGCCGCGGTGATCTGAGCGGGCTCCATGATCCCAGTGCTATGGCGTCTGGGCTCAAAAAAGCCGCGAAACTATTGTCTGACGGAGGGAGGGAGGGGCGACTGACGACATGGCTTACAGGGAATTAAAATCAACTAAGGTAGCTGTGCATCAGGGAGAAACACACACTGTCACACAGAATGGCCCCCCCCAAAGATTGAACTCAAAACCCTGGGTTTAGCAGGCCGTTGATTTCATGGAGGGAGGGGGAAGCAAATGAACACAGAACAAACCTGGTCCATCTATCTTTAACATCTTAGGCCTGGTCTACACTACGAGTTTAGGTCGACTTTAGCCGCGTTAAATCGACTTAAGCCTGGACACGTTTACACTACGAAGCCCTTTCTGTCGACTTAAAGGGCCCTTTAAACCGGTTTCCTAACACCACCTCGACAAGGGGATTAGCGATAAAATCGGCCTTAGGGGGTCGGAATTGGGTTAGTGTGGACGGAATTCGACATTACTGGCCTCCGGGAGCTATCCCACAGTGCTTCATTGTGACCGCTCTGGACAGCACTCTCATCTCAGATGCACTGGCCAGGTAGACAGGAAAAGCCCCGCGAACGTTTGAATTTCATTTCCTGTTTGCTCAGCGTGGAGAGCACAGGTGACCATGCAGAGCCCATCAGCACAGGTAACCATGATGGAGTCCCAGTCCCAGTCCCAGGATCGCAGAAGAGCTCCAGCCTGGACCGAGCGGGAGGTACGGGATCTGATCGCCATCTGGGGAGATGAAGCAGTGCTCGCCGAACTCCGAAACAGTAAAAGAAACGGCAAAACATTAGAAAAGATCTCCAAGGCCATGAAGGACAGAGGCCATAACAGGGACGCACAGCAGTGCCGCGTGAAAATTAAGGAGCTAAGGCAAGCCTACCACAAAGTCAGAGACGCAAATGGAAGGTCCGGGGCAGAGCCGCAAACATGCCGCTACTACGCGGAGCTGCATGCCATTCTAGGGGGTGCAGCCACCACTAGCCCAAGCGTGTTCTATGAGTCCCTCTCTGCAAACGGGGAAGCGGGTTCGGCGGACGAGGAAGATGAGGATGGAGAGAACATAGATAGCTCACAGCAGCAAGGAAGCGGAGAAACCAGTTACCCCAACAGCCAGGATATGTTTGTCACCCTGGACCTGGAAACAGTAACCCCCGAACTCACCCAAGACCCTGAGGGCACACAGGGGACCTCTGGTGAGTGTACCTTTGCAAAAATTACACATGGTTTAAAAACAAGCGTGTTTAATGATTAATGATTAATTTGCCCTGGCAATCGCGGCCAGTACAGCTACTGGAAAAGTCTGTTAACGTGTATGGGGATGGAGCGGAAAT
>NW_020705234.1:0-3837 GCF_002925995.2 Terrapene triunguis
CCAATCCGTCTGGCCAAGATGGGGCCTGAGGATGACCCAGAGGCTTATCTGGTGACCTTCGAGCGGGTTGCTGCAGTAGCTGGTTGGTCTCCGGACCAATGGGCAACCCTGCTTGCCCCCTATCTAACGGGACCGGCCCAGAAGGCTTACCGGGGGCTACCAGACGATGAGGCCCGTGTTTACGCCAGCGTAAAAGCGGCTATCCTGGATGCCTTCGACATCACCCCGGAGACCTTTCGGCGACGGTTTGGGGGAAAGCTTTACCCCCGGGGTGCCCGGCCCCGGGCCGTGGCCCAGGAATTAAAAGATGCAGCGTGCCGATGGCTACAACCTGAGCATCGAACTGTGGCTGAGGTGACAGAACAGATCATCCTCGAGCAATTCGTGCATATCCTCCCGACCCCAGGGAGGGCGTGGGTGTTGCGGCACCGACCTCAAACTCTAAGTGCAGCTGTCACACTTATGGAGAACTTTCTAGAGGCCGAGGCCCCAATAGGACCGACAGCCCGGCCCCCAAGTTCTGGACCTGGCGCTCAGAAGCCGGAAAGGGGGGCCACCCCCAAAGTCGACGTGCCAACTCGAGTCCGACGACCAAACGGCGGCGGCACTACTTTTTCCCGACGGCCCGAGGCTCCACAACCCGCGCCGTCCGGACACTTGACCCGTCCATTGGGCCCCGGCCAACCCCGCGGCCACCCGGGTGACCTGCACGGCCAGGGCGCACCGAGGTAGGACCTTGCTTTCGGTGTGGCGAGTACGGTCACCTGCAACGAGACTGTACGGCGATGGAATGCGATTTTGGCCGGGTGTACACCGGGGAGCGCTGGGCCCGCCTGCCGTCCGCGGCCAAATTGACGGCCCCCATGGGCATCGCCGGGACACCCGTTGTGGGTCTAATTGATTCGGGCTGTGGGCAGACTCTCATCCGCCAGTCCCTCCTCCCGGATACCGAGCAGATCATCGGGGAGGTACGGATACAGTGCATACATAGAGATATGAAACCGAATCCCACGGTTCAGGTCCCTCTCACGGTAAACGGGGCAACTCAATTAATGAACGTGGCTGTGGCCCCATCCCTTGCCTACCCAATCATCCTGGGCCGGGACTGGCCAGACTTCGTCGAGGTGCTCCGGTCCCTATCTCCGGAAGAGGCGTTCGAGGGAGCCTCCTCTGCGACGGACCCAGGCCCCGGGCTGTGTCCCAACCCCGGCGTTGAACCATCCCTTTCACCCGGGCAGGACAGCCGGGAGACAGGAGGCCCCCCGGTGGACATTATGGACTTTAGCCGAGGGAGGACCCTATGCTCCGGTTTGCCTATGAACAGCTGGCACGGGTAGAGGGGAAGGTCGTGGAGGCCCAGCAGGCTACCCAATGGCCTAGATTTGAACTTGATCAGGATCGTCTCTACCGCGTGGAGCGGGACCCTCAAACCCAAGAGGTCCGGACCCAACTTGTGGTTCCCCACATTCATCGACGGCCGGTCCTAAAGCTAGCCCATGACATCCCGGCCGCAGGCCATTTAGGACCGGAGAAAACCGCGGCTAGGGTCCTGGCCAAGTTCTTCTGGCCCAGCATCCACCGCGAGGTGAAGGATTACTGTGGGTCATGCCCGGACTGCCAACACGCCGCCCCGGCCGGGGTCCGGAAGGCCCCCCTGGTTCCGTTACCAACAGTGGGCGTTCCGTTTGAACGAGTAGCGATGGACCTGGTCGGACCCTTCCCGAAAAGTCAGGCGGGCTACCAATATATCCTTGTCTTGATGGACTACGCCACCCGCTTCCCTGAGGCTGTCCCCTTAAGGAGTATCACTGCCCGCACTATTGCGGCAGAGCTCGTGAAGATCTTCGCCAGGGTAGGCCTCCCTCGGGAGATACTTACTGACCAAGGGACCAACTTCACCTCTAAGTTGTTCCGTCAGGTATGTGCCCTGCTAGGGATTAAGAAACTGCAGGCCTCAGTTTACCATCCCCAGACGGATGGGTTAGTCGAACGTTTTAATCGAACCCTGAAGGGAATGTTGCGATGCTTCCCCACCCAGGACCTCTGTCAGTGGGATCAACTACTTCCCCCTTTACTACTGGCGGTTCGGGAAGTTCCACAGGCTTCCACGAAGTTCTTTCCATTTGAGCTCCTCTATGGGTGACGGCCCCGCGGAGTGGTGGACCTCCTGAGAGAAACTTGGGAACGTACACCATCCTCAACGCAGGGGCTCTTACAATACGTCTTACAGCTGCAGGAGTGGCTGGCCCGGGCGGGTGAGCTCGCGAGGGAGAACTTAAACACGGCCCAAAGGGGCCAGGAGCAGCAATATAATCGGGGCACCCAGGTCTGATTATTTGCCCCCGGGGACCGAGTTCTCCTCCTGCTCCCCTCGGAGGAATCAAAACTTTTTGCCCGCTGGCAGGGCCCGTATGAAGTCCTTCGCCAAGTGGGGCCTGTCAATTACGAAATCCGGCAACCTGATCACTGGAAGGGAAAGCAGATTTATCATGTAAATCTTTTAAAATCCTGGCGGGAACGGGAAGGACTACTAATTGCCCCATACCCGTCTGATCCAGACCTTGGGCCACAACCCTCCGAAGAGTCTGATAATGGGGAACCACAGTTAGCCGAGACGCTCACGGCCAAGCAGCGGGAACAGGCTCTCTGCCTAGTGAAGGCATTCCCCAGGACCTTCACCACGAAGCCCGCATGGACTACGCTCGCCTACCATGCAATCCAGACCGACCCCGGGGTGGTGGTCCGAGAGACGACCCGGCCATTGCCTAGGCAAATGCGAGAGGCCGTGGAGGAGGAAGTCCAGGCCATGTTGGGACTGGGTGTTACTGAGCATTCCCAGAGCGAATGGTGGAGCCCCATCGTCCTCGTTCCGAAGCCAGATGGGAGCCGGCGCTTTTGTATTGACTTTCGGAGAGTCAACGCCATTTCAAAGTTTGATGCATATCCAATGCCCCACGTCGATGAGCTCCTTGACCGGCTTGGAGAAGCCTGCTATATCACCACGTTAGATCTCACCAAGGGGTACTGGCAGATCCCCTTGGAACCCTGATCCAAGGAGAAGACCGCGTTTGCCACCCCTTCAGGCCTGTACCAGTTTACTCAGATGCCTTTCGGCCTCCATGGGGCCCCAGCAACCTTCCAGCGCTTGATGGATCGGATTTTGCAACCTCACACCAAGTACGCAGCCGCCTACCTGGATGATGTGGTTATCTATGGCAATAACTGGGAGGAACATCTCAACCAAGTGGCGGCTGTCCTCCGGGACCTCCGTGCCGCCGGCCTCACAGCCAATCCCAAGAAATGCTGAATCAGGCGGGAAGAAACCACGTATCTGGGGTACACCCTGGGGCGGGGACAGGTACGCCCCCTCATCGGGAAGGTTCAAGCACTCCAGGAATGTCAGGTGCCAACCACGAAGAGGCAGGTGCGTCAATTCTTGGGCCTAGCCAGCTATTACCGGCGGTTCGTAACCCACTTTGCAACCATTACGGCCCCTCTGACAGAACTCTTGACCAAAGATAGCCCCCGCAGAGTGTGCTGGTCTGACGACTGCGAGAGGGCCTTTCAAACTGTCAAAGACCGCCTGTGTAGCGAGCCCGTACTCTTCAGCCCGGACTTCGATCGTGACTTCATTGTCCAGACCCATGCCTCCGGCGTGGGGTTTGGGGCGGTCCTCTCACAGGAGGTGGACGGGGAGGAGCACCCTATTGTTTACATCAGTCGGAAACTGTTCCCCCGGGAGGGGAACTACTCCGTCCTGGAGAAGGAGGCCCTAGCTGTTAAGTGGGCGGTTGATGCTCTCCGCTACTACCTCCTCGGGGCCCCCTTTATACTGGT
>NW_020705235.1:0-5249 GCF_002925995.2 Terrapene triunguis
GTCTCTGTACACAGAGAGCTGTTACCCTTCCCTTTATAGTTATGACACGCCCCCCAAATCACAGATAGTGTTGGACGTTCGGTTCCACACTGGCTGTGATTTCTTCCTGGAGTTCTAGGAGAAAACAGAGTTAATAAGACACATGTACCTTTAGACATACTACTGATTATATAAAAACTAACAATATGTTTCATTCCAAGAACAATTGTTAACCAGTTAACTCTGGGAAACTTTCCCGGGAGAGTGCATCAGCCACTTTGTTAGAAGCTCCCGAAATGTGTTGTATTTCAAAATTAAAATCTTGGAGAGCTAAACTCCATCGAAGAAGTTTTTTGTTATTTCCCTTGGCGGTATGAAGCCACTGTAGCGCAGCATGGCCTGTTTGTAGTTGGAAACGCCGTCCCCAAACATATGGGCGTAGCTTTTCCAGCGCGTACACAATGGCGTAGCATTCTTTTTCGCTGATTGACCAGTGGCTTTCCCTCTCAGACAGTTTCTTGCTGAGAAACACGACAGGATGGAATTCTTGATCCGGTCCTTCCTGCATTAAAACTGCTCCCATGCCTCTCTCGGAAGCATCTGTGGTTACTAGGAACGGTTTGTCAAAGTCTGGGGCCCTTAGCACAGGGTCAGACATGAGTGTTGCCTTAAGCTGGTTAAAGGCCTTTTGACACTCATCAGTCCACTGAACTGCATTTGGCTGTTTCTTTCTGGTTAGGTCTGTCAGCGGGGCGGCGATTTGGCTGTAGTGTGGTACAAATCGCCTATAATATCCGGCCAAGCCTAAGAAGGATTGGACCTGTTTTTTTGACTTTGGAACCGGCCACTTTTGGATAGCATCCACTTTGGCCTGTAGGGGATTTATAGTTCCTTGACCCACCTGGTGCCCCAAGTAAGTCACCCTGTTTTGGCCTATTTGACACTTTTTAGCCTTAACAGTTAGTCCTGCCTGTCGGATGCGCTCGAAGACTTTTTTCAGGTGCTCCAGGTGTTCTGTCCATGAATCAGAAAAAATGGCCACATCATCGAGGTAGGCAACTGCAGATTCTCCCAATCCCGCTAGGAGACCATCTACAAGTCTTTGGAAGGTGGCGGGTGCATTTCGCAACCCGAAAGGGAGTACATTGAATTCGTACACCCCTGCCTGGGTGACGAAGGCTGACCTTTTCTTAGCGGGTTCATCTAGTGGTACTTGCCAGTACCCTTTGGTTAAGTCTAAAGTAGAGATGAATTGGGCATGTCCCAATTTTTCCAATAGCTCATCTGTGCGTGGCATTGGATAGTTGTCAGGACGAGTTACAGCATTTAGCTTACGGTAGTCCACGCAAAAGCGTATTTCCCCATCTGGTTTGGGAACTAGAACCACTGGAGATGCCCATGCACTGTTAGAGGGGCGGATTATACCCATCTGTAGCATGTCCTGGATCTCCCTTTGTATAGCAGCTTGGGCATGAGGTGACTCCCGGTAGGGTGGGGTTCTAATTGGGTGAGCATTACCTGTGTCAATGGAGTGGTATGCCCGTTCGGTCCGTCCTGGAGTGGCTGAGAAAATCGGTGCAAAGCTTGTGCACAGCTCCTTGATCTGCTGTCGCTGCAGACGTCCCAGGGTCGTGGAGAGGTTCACCTCTTCCACGCCACCATTCCTTTTTCCTTCATAGTAGACACCTGCCGGCCACTCCGCGTCATCTGTTTCCTGGGCTGTAAACTGGCAAACGTTTAATTCTCTGGAATAAAAGGGCTTAAGAGAGTTAACATGGTATACCTTAGGCTTTATGGTGGAGGTGGGGGAGGCTATGAGATAGTTAACAGCTCCTAGGCGCTCCTGGACCGTGAATGGTCCTTCCCACGACGCTTCCATTTTATGGGCCTGGAGCGCCTTTAAGACCATGACTTGGTCTCCTACTTTGAAGGACCGTTCTCTGGAATGTTTATCATACCAGGCCTTTTGCTCTTCCTGAGCATCCTTTAGGTTTTCTTTAGCAAGGGCTAAAGAGTGTCGGAGGGTGTTTTGTAGGTTGCTTACAAAGTCTAGAATGTTAGTTCCTGGAGAAGGCGTAAACCCCTCCCATTGCTGCTTCACCAACTGTAATGGCCCCTTAACCTCGCGGCCATACACAAGTTCAAATGGTGAAAACCCTAAACTGGGATGTGGTACAGCCCTGTAGGCAAAAAGCAACTGCTGCAACACTAGGTCCCAATCATTGGAGTGTTCATTTATGAATTTACGTATCATGGCCCCCAAAGTTCCATTAAACCTCTCCACCAGACCATTGGTTTGATGGTGATGAGGGGTGGCAACCAAGTGATTCACCCCATGAGCTTCCCACAGGTTTTTCATGTTCCCTGCCAGGAAATTAGTTCCCGAATCTGTAAGGATGTCGGAGGGCCACCCTACCCTGGCAAAAATGTCTGCTAATGCCTGGCACACACTTTTAGCCTTGGTGTTGCTTAAGGGTACAGCTTCCGGCCATCGGGTAGCAAAATCCATGAAAGTCAGTACGTACTGCTTTCCTCTGGGTGTCTTCTTTGGGAAAGGACCCAGAATATCCACAGCTACTCGCTGAAATGGGACCTCAATTATGGGTAGTGGCTGGAGAGGAGCTTTAACCTGGTCTTGGGGCTTTCCCACTCGTTGGCACACCTCACAAGACCGGACATAATTAGCAACGTCCTTGCCCATTCCCTCCCAGTGGAAGGACTTCCCCAACCGGTCTTTGGTTCTGTTCACCCCAGAATGGCCACTGGGATGATCATGGGCTAAGCTTAAGAGCTTTACCCGATACTTAGTGGGAACTACCAACTGTTTTTGAGGATGCCAGTCTTCCTGGTGCCCACCAGAAAGAGTCTCCTTGTATAACAGTCCTTGTTCTACAACAAACCGGGATCGGTTAGAAGAGCTGAGAGGCGGTGGGGTGCTCCGCGCCGCCGCCCAAGCTTTCTGAAGGCTGTCATCTGCTTCCTGCTCGGCCTGGAACTGTTCCCTGGATGCTGGAGACATCAGTTCCTCCTTGGACTGTGGACTGGGGCTTGGTCCCTCTGGAAGCGATGCAGGTGCTGGGGCTGTTTCCATTGACTGTGAACCGCTGTCCTCTGGTGCACTATGTGGTATTTCAGGCTCTGGCTGAGCCTCCTGGGTAGGGTTATCTGCTGCTTCCGCCAGTTCAGGCTCGCTGGTGCCCTCTGGCATTGGAGTTGTAGATGGGGTTGCAAGCGCTGGACTCAGTGCTGGCAATGGTTCTGGTGCTGATTGCGTTGCCAGTTCCGGTTCTGGGACTGGCTTTGGCTGGGTCTCTGGGATTGGATCCACTACGGCTGTTGCAGTCGTTGGCAGGGGATCCGGTTCCACCACCTGTGTTTGGGTCTCCGGTAACACAGACGGGGCTCTGGTGGACGGCTCAGGAACAGGGATGGGGGTGAAAGCTTGCTTAGCCTGGCTGCGGGTGACTATTCCCACCCTCTTGGCTAGCTTCACATGGTTGGCCAAGTCTTCCCCCAGCAGCATGGGGATGGGATAATTGTCATAGACTGCAAAAGTCCACATTCCTGCCCAGCCCTTGTACTGGACATGCAACTGGGCTGTAGGCAAGGTTACAGACTGTGACACGAAGGGTTGAATTGTCACTGTAGCCTCCGGGTTGATGAGTTTGGGGTCCACTAGGGATTGGTGGATAGTTGACACTTGTGCCCCAGTATCCCTCCAAGCGATAACCTTCTTACCGCCCACTCTCAAGGTTTCCCTTTGCTCCGAGGGTATGAGAGAGGCATCTGGGTCTGGGGATCTTTGGTGTGACTGGGGTGTAATGAACTGTAATCGGTTGGGGTTCTTGGGGCAGTGAGCCTTTATATGCCCCAGTTCATTACATTTAAAACATCGCCCTGCTAAGGTATCACCGGGGCGATGTTGGTTGGTGGAGACTGGTGGGGTGGGGTGAGAAGGCGTCTGGGGTTTCCCTTGGGATGTGGGTGGGGCCTTGGGTTGTCCCCGGTGGTAAGGTTTTGTTTCGGCTTGCCCCTTCTGATATTCGCTCCAACTGCTACTAGCTTTTTTCTTTTCTGTCACCTCCACCCATTTGGCTCCAATCTCCCCCGCCTCGGTTACAGTTTTGGGCTTCCCATCTAGGATGTACCTTTCTATTTCCTCAGGAACACCCTCTAAAAACTGCTCCATTTGCAATAGGAAGGGCAACTCTTCCATAGATTTAACATTTGCTCCTGATATCCAGGCATCCCAATTTTTCCCAATGTGGTAGGCATGTCGGGTAAATGACACATCGGGTTTCCACCTTAGGGCTCTGAACCGCCGACGGGCATGCTCAGGTGTTAGCCCCATTCTGATTCTGGCCTTGTTTTTAAAAAGTTCATAACTGTTCATGTGTTCCTTAGGCATTTCAGCCGCCACCTCTGCTAAGGGTCCACTGAGCTGCGGCCTCAGCTCTACCATGTACTGGGTTAGAGGGATGTTGTATCCAAGGCAGGCCCTTTCAAAATTTTTTAAGAAGGCCTCAGTATCATCGCCTGCCTTGTAGGTGGGGAATTTCCTGGGATGGGAAGTGGTACCTGGAGAGGAGTTGTTAGGATGGTCTGCTGCATCCTGCCTAGTCCTTGCTGCTTTCAGTTCCATCTCTTTCTTGTGGGCCTCCTGTTTGGCTTTTTCTTCTCTTTCATGGGCCTCCTGTTGGCTTTTTCTTCTCTTTCATGGGCCTCCTGTTTGGCTTTTTTTTCTCTTTCATGCTGCTCTGCCTCGAGTTTTTTAATTTCAAGCAGTCTCTGATGTTTTCTCTTGTTTTCTTCTGCTTCTAGTCTGGCCAGTTCTATTTTGTTAGTTACTTCTTTGGCAGTCATTTTCCTGTTTTCTTGTGCTGGGTCACACCCTCTGCAGTTGACTGAGACTGGGATGTGTACTTAGCTCTGGCTGCTGCTGAGTTAACAGAGACTTTCTAACAAGCTACTCCCGAGGATGTAAAAAGAAAAAAAAACACTTCAGCTTGTAAATTACCTTTACCAGTTAGTCAAAGTTTGCTCCCTTTGAACCCTTCTCTTAACAAAGGACCTCGTTAAAAAAAACTTAACACCTCTGCCTTCAGGCAAGGAGAGATAAGATATGCATCTACCTTCAGCTCTGCTTTCCAAGCAGCTAGAAGGAAAAAAAAAAAATCTCTTACTGGCTTTTGGGTTTAAACGATCTCCACCGCTATGCCACCATGTCAAGGCTGTATCCCCACTTTGAACTTTAGGGTTCAAATGTAGGG
>NW_020705236.1:0-1089 GCF_002925995.2 Terrapene triunguis
GTAATGTAGGGATATTAAAGAAGGTACTAACAGTGATTCCCCCAAGTGACAGTGACCCCCTCATAATTTGTCCCACACACTTTAAAATCCAGTTTCACCAAGTACAAAAATCTCTTGGGTCTTCTGTTAAAACTTGTAAGCTATTGTCTGTAGAAACCATTGATTAGATCTATCCTGTGAAAGATACTTTACTACTATGTAAAACTTACAAACAAGTTAACTGACTTTGTTCTTGAAGTAATTGATACAATGTAAACAAACACTGTAAGCTGTTAAGTGACTTTCACTTCATTCAAGGGCTCCTAGGACAGACCCCCCCACCCTCTGTGATTAAAGGGCCGGGAGTCTCAAATGAATTAGCACACACCCTGAAAGTGGTGGAGACAGTAAATTAAAATATGGTTAAGGTATGGAATGTATGCTGATGAATGCTTGATATACATGGATGGTTAGGGAGGTGCCAGCCTAGAAAGAAAGTATCCATCGGCCGAAGAATGTGTCAAGTGGATAACCAGAAACCCCCGGAGGGTAAACTGGGATCCACCCCATCACCTGGAAGGATGAGAAACACAAACTTTGGACAATGTGGAGCCACCAGAAATGTGCCACTTTGGACAGGAATGTGTGCCATCTGCTGATTGAGTCAGCAACAGCAGGATGAAACAGCTCCCATAAACTAACATAGGAATTAATTCCTATAAAAATGGACTCTAAAGACTGATGACTTAGAGTCTCTCTGCCAGCCTCCAGGAGCATCAGATGCATCTGACACAGACTCTGCTCCATCCTCATGACCAAGCTACCTGGCCAGTAACTTGGCATGAGCAACTTCTAGGCTGGTAACTATAACACCTATACAGAACTTAAATGAATAATTGTGTAAATGAATCTCTCTCTCTCTCTCTCTCTCTCTATATATATATATATATATATGTATGTATGTGTGTGTGTATAAGTAATAAGTAGTCAAACAACGTTGTTTACTTTTATCTTTTGCTTTATCATTATATTTACAATAAATGTGGCATCTTTGCCTTATCCCTCTTAATAAGATCCTGCTGGTTTTTATTATATTGGTATAACAGTAAT
>NW_020705237.1:0-2005 GCF_002925995.2 Terrapene triunguis
GGGGGGGAAGCACATGTGCTATGTAATGTGAATCGCTTGATTCAGTGTGAAATAGTCTTCCCTTTGTTCTCTAAAATGTATCTTTTTAAATACTACTTTCGCTTTTTTTCCTCCCGCAGCTGCAAATGTTTCTACGCTCCTCCTATCATCTCCATCCCAGAGGCTAATGAGCCTAATATGGGAGCAAACTGACATGCTCAGGTGTCTGGTGGAGCTGCAGGAAAGGCAGCAGGAGCACAGACTGCCACTGCAGCCCCTGTATAACCGCCTGCCCTCCTCCCCAAGTTCCATAGCCTCCTCACCTAGATGCCCAAGAACACGGGGGGCTGCACAAAAAAAAGTTGTGAAACAATTATCTGCCATTGCTTTCACGGAGGGAGGGGCGACTGATGACATGTACCCAAAACCACCCGTGACAATGTTTTTGCCCCTTCAGGCACTGGGAGCTCAACCCAGAATTCCAATGGGCAGCGGAGACTGCGGGAACTGTGGGATAGCTATCCACAGTGCAACGCTCTGAAAGTCGACACTAGCCACCGTACTGTGGATACACTCCGCCGACTTAATGGGCTTAGTGGGGACCCACACAATCGACTGTATAAAATCGCTTCCTAAAAAATTGACTTCTATAAATTCGACCTAATTTCATAGTGTAGACATACCCTGAGTTATGGTCCTAATTATGCACCAGATTGTCTTTGCCATTTCAGCATATACAATTCTCTTTCAGAGAGTCACACAACACCAAGCAATGTTATATTCTCTGGATGGTTCTTTAACAAATATATGATGCAGTGTCAAAGCAAAAGTGAGGCAGAGCTAGTTTCGTAATTAATTTCTATGGACTATTGCTTTTTCATTTTTTTTAAACATGGCATGGCAATGGAACATTTACATCATTTAAAAAATATATCAGGGAAGAGAAAATTAGCAAATGTTATCATAAGGTAAAAATCATAGGAAAGTTCTAGCAATGTCCCTAATAACTTATTTGCTATGTTGTAATACAAATATGAAATATAATAGTTCTATGTATAATCTAGGGTGACCGGATGTCCCAGTTTTATAGGGACAGTCCCGATATTTGGGGCTTTTTCTTATATAGGCACCTATTATCCCCCACCCCCGTCCCGATTTTTTACATTTGCTATCTGGTCACCCTAGTATAATTGTAAAATTTGGTACAATGAAAACAGATAATGGACAGTTCCAATTGCTGCAAATTAGTACCCTTTTGCTTCTCCCTTATAGGGCAGGAGCAGGAATTCATAGATTTTTCAGCTAGACACCTAGGAATTTCCACTTGCATCCATGAGGCCCATTTCAGCAATCAGCACTTTATTTCCTAATGTATCAGAAGGTTTATTTTTACTGTATCTGTTAACTATGCAACCTCATATATCCGTCAACTCAAAATATATTCCTGTTTGCTCTAAATTGTAGCCCTTAAAAGAACTGTGTTAAGAAGAAAACATATTTAATTGCAAATTACAAATGTGTTCCCTAAGCCCCAATTTGCAACTTTTAAACCAAAATGTTGGAATCAGCCCTGCCATTACAGCAAGGTGGTAAAGGATGACACGTCTCCAACTCTTTCCCTGCAGTCGCCCAGCATCATTCAGAGCATCTGCTGTCCCTTCCCCGGGACTTTGCCAGCTGGCTAAGGTTCACAAGGGATGATACGCCAGTTAAGGATAACCAGGATGTAGTGCACTCCAGACACTCCTCTTCTTGCCCCTTGACACACTCCTATCCAGGGCCGGCTCCAGGCACCAGCCCACCAAGCTTGTGCTTGGGGCGGCACCTGGAGGGGGGCGGCGCAGCGCTCCGGCCGCCGGGGAGAGCAGGGCCACGGCCGGTCTCGCTGCCCTCCCCCTGGCGCTCTGGCCACCCTCCCCCCCCGGCGCCCTCCCCCCGGCCGCCGGGGGGAAGGTGGCGAGCCCCAGCTGGGGCTCGCCGCCCTCTCGCCGCCCTGCCCCCTGCGCTCTGGCCACCGGGGGGAGAG
>NW_020705238.1:0-409 GCF_002925995.2 Terrapene triunguis
ATGCTTCTTCAAGGATTTCACTGCCTCCTGATAGGGACAATGATGAGTTGCCAAAATCTTAACCGGTTCCCTACCGGGTCTTCGGCGGCACTTCGGTGACGGGTCCCTCAGTGCCGCCGAAGACCCGGAGCGAGTGAAGGACCTGCCACCGAAGTGCTGCTGAAGACTCAGAGCGCCGCCCGGAGAGTACAAGTCCCACGTGTTTTTTTACGTGTTTTTTTTTTAGTCATCCCTGCGGGGGCCCTGTCAAAATTAGCCCCCGCACTTCCTAAAGCCAGCCCTGCACATCAGGGTTGCAAAATTGTATCGGGGTCCGGGTAGGGAAGGCTGTGCCTCCCAAAACAGCCTATCCCCCCCATCCAACCCCCACCCACGTCCTGCCCCCGACTGCCCCCCTCAGAACCCGCAA
>NW_020705238.1:509-1083 GCF_002925995.2 Terrapene triunguis
ACTCGCCCCGCTCCCTGTCCCCTGACTGCCCCGACCCCATCCACCACCACCCTGACAGACCCCCGGAACTCCCACGCCTACCCAACGCCATTCCCTGTCCCCTGACCGCCCCCCCAGAACCTCCGCCCCCTCCAACCACTCCCTGCCCCTTATCTAACCCCTCCTCCCAGCCCCGGCCCGGCCCCCTTACCATGCTGCTCAGGGCAGCGTGTATGGATGCCACACGGCCCGCTGGAGCTCACAGCCCCACCCCCTTACCATGCCGCTCAAAGTGGCAGGAGCTGCAGAGCTGCCCAGGAGTGGTCCAGAGCGCTGGTGCCGGCGGCGCGGCACGCTAAGGCTCTGTGAGAGGGGGGAAGGCAGGGGAGGGGCTGGGGGAGCCTCCCCAGCCGGGAGCTCAGGCGGGCTGGACAGGACGGTCCCACGGGCCAGAGTTTGCCCACTCCTTTAACAACCGGTTCTAAACCGGCTTCTAAATTTAACAATCAGCTCCAGTTCACCACTGGATAGGGAATCCTAGAGGGTAATGCTGGACAATTGCTCCTGTCCTCAAAGGCTTTTCCTGAAGGTCCTG
>NW_020705239.1:0-1075 GCF_002925995.2 Terrapene triunguis
ATGCTTCTTCAAGGATTTCACTGCCTCCTGATAGGGACAATGATGAGCTGCCAAAATCTTAACAACGGGTTCCCTACCGGGTCTTCGGCAGCACTTCAGCGACGGGTCCCTCAGTGCCGCCGAAGACCCGGAGCGAGTGAAGGACCTGCCGCCGAAGTGCCGCTGAAGACTCAGAGTGCCGCCCGGAGAGTACAAGCCCCACGTGTTTTTTTACGTGTTTTTTTTTAGTCATCCCTGCCGGGGCCCTGTCAAAATCGGGCCCCGCACTTCCTAAAGCCGGCCCTGAACATCGGGGTTGCAAAATTGTATCGGGAGCCGGGTAGGGAAGGCTGTGCCTCCCAAAACAGCCTGTCCCCCCCATCCGACCCCCACCCATGTCCTGCCCCCGACTGCCCCCCTCAGAACCTGCAACCCATCAACCCCCCCGCTCCTTGTCCCCTGACCACCCCCTCCAGAGACCCCCTACCCTAACTGCCCCCCAGGACCCCACCCCCTACCCAACTCACCCCGCTCCCTGTCCCCTGACTGCCCCGACCCCATCCACCACCACCCTGACAGACCCCCCGGAACTCCCACGCCTACCCAACGCCATTCCCCGTCCCCTGACCGCCCCCCCAGAACCTCCGCCCCCTCCAACCACTCCCTGCCCTTTATCTAACCCCTCCTCCCAGCCCCGGCCCGGCCCCCTTACCATGCTGCTCAGGGCAGCGTGTATGGATGCTACACGGCCCGCTGGAGCTCACAGCCCCACCCCCTTACCATGCAACTCAAAGTGTCAGGAGCTGCAGAGCTGCCCAGGAGCGGTCCAGAGCGCTGGTCCCGGCGGCACGGCACGCTGAGGCTCTGCGAGAGGGGGAAAGGCAGGGGAGGGGCTGGGGGAGCCTCCCCAGCTGGGAGCTCAGGCGGGCTGGACAGGACGGTCCCACGGGCCAGAGTTTGCCCACTCCTTTAACAACCAGTTCTAAACCGGCTTCTAAATTTAACAACCGGCTCCAGCTCACCACTGGATAGGGAATCCTAGAGGGTAGTGCTGGACAATTGCTCCTGTCCTCAAAGGCTTTTCCTGAAGGTCCTG
>NW_020705240.1:0-7141 GCF_002925995.2 Terrapene triunguis
ATAAAAGTAAAAGAATGAAGAAACTGAATAACATAATGGAAGAAAAAAATCTTTTGCTCCACTAGTTTCACTCAATTAAAATAAATATTCTAATTTATCCTGTCGCTCATTCTGATTCCATTTGCATGGCTTTTCATCTCTCTTTGCTTCTGTCAGATTATTTTCTAGTCTGACCACAATTGTCTTCACAGGCTCCAACTTTTCAAATGACCCCCAGCTCTGTCCCAGGCCCCACCCCCACTCCACCCCTTTCTCCAAGGCCCCATCCCTGCTCCACCTATTCCTACCCCTGCTCCTCCCCTTCCCGCCCAGTTTCGCCCGCTCCCCTGAGCACACCGCATCCTCGCTCCTCCCCAGGAGTCAGCAAATAGATCCGTAAGCAGGGGAGTTTGAGTGGGAGTTCTGTTGGAGGAGAAGGGAGGAGACTGGTCTTTAGGGGCAGTGAGGGATCTTTCTGTGGATGATCTGTGTGTTTTTTTCTGTTTTGTATGGTTTTCTTTCCCTTTGTTCAGTTTGTGAAGGCTTATAGGGGGCAGTGCAGTGTGAGAGGAGAGCCCTGATTAGCAGGCACAGCTTCCCTAATTAGGGGGCCTATAAAGACAGACAAACGGTTAGCCAGCAGCACAGGAGCCAGCAAACAGAGCTGTGAACAGGGGAGTTTGAAAAGGGGTGTGGGGAAGGAGTGTGTGGTGTTTTGGTTTTGTTTTGGATTTTTGAATGTTTTCTTTTTGGCTTTTGTTTGGTTTCTTTTTCCGTGACAGGAGTTTAGGCTGGAAGACTACGACAGATACAGAGGCAGCAGTAGTAGTGACCCAAGAAATGGAAGAGACAATAAAGATGACCAGATGTTGAAGCTGCATGATGTACATGATCCTAGAATGGGTACTTGAAAAGAACATTGTTTGTATGAAGTGCCACCTGCTAAACCTCCAAGTCTTGGAGATGTAGGTGTAAACTATGGCTGAGTTTCAAAGGGGATTCAAGCAGATGATAGAGCAAAGGCAGGCGGAGGCTGAAGGGACAAGTCTAGACTTGCAGGTGAAAGCTGGACTGAAGAACTCCAAGGGGAGGCTGCTGGATGAGGAAACAGTCAGTGGAAGCATGTGATTATGAGAATGAGGCAGAGGAAAAGACCAGATAGTGAAGGAGAAATACAGTTCATGAACAGGTTTCCTGAGTTGGAAAATGAAGAAGGGGTACAGCAGGCTGTAACTGAAGGAGGGAGGGCAAAGAAGAAAAGAAGAGCAGCTAGACCTATAAGAAGACAAGAAGAGTCAATGGAGATACCCAGAGCTCAAAGCCCCAGGAGGATAAAGGATGACTTGCAGAAGTTTGAAAGGGTGAATAAAAGACAAGAGGACGTGCAACCAGAAATAACAGAAGGAAGGATGGAGAATCACACCATCACCAAGAAAAGACAGGTATATGTGATTGGGAACCCCCTGCTAAGAAGAACAGACAGGTCTGTCACTAGAGCTGGTTTGGAGAACAGAAGGGTGTGCTGTCTGCTGGGACCTAAGATATGGGATCTGGACCTACGGCTAAAGAGGATCCTAATGAGAGCAGGAAAGAATCCACTTATTGTCCTTCATGTGGGAACAAATGACACAGCCAGATTCTCACTGGAATGTATCAAGGGAGACTGTGCCAGGCTGGGAAAGATGCTTAAGGAAATGAAGGCTCAGGTGATCTTCAGTGGGATTCTGCCTGTCCCTAGAGGAGGAGAGCGAAGGCGAGACAAGATCATGATGATCAGCAGATGGCTCAGGCAGGTGCTATAAGGAGGGCTTTGAGAGGTTTGACCATTGTGACACATTAATTGCCAGTGGAAAGTTCTTGTGGGATGGACTCCATCTGCGTAGGGAAAGAAATAGAGTTCTGGGATGGAGGTTGGCACAACTTATTTAAAGAGCTTTAAAATAGGAACTCAGGGGATATGGTTGTGAGATGCTCATGTAATTTCCATGCCTGATTTTAACATTGAGAGGGAGGAAAATCAAGTAAGAAAAGATGCAGGAATGTGAAAGAAACAGCAGAAGGTAGGAGAATGAACATTAAGAGGAAGGATAGTGCTGATACCAGTCAGATAGGCAATACTGGCAGTAAAATAACTGTACCCAATCGGGCAAGGAATGTGGGCAAAGCCAAACAGCAACAATCAACATGTTTGTACAAATGCAAGGAGCCTGGGTAACAAAATGGAGGAACTAGAACTATCAGTGCAGGAGGTGAAACCAGCTATTATAGGGATAATAGACACATGGTGGAATAATAGTCATGACTGCAGTAAAGGTATTGAAGGGTATGTGCTGTTCAGGAAAGACGGAAATAAAGGCAAAGGTGGTAGAGTAGCCTTATATATTAATGATGAGGTAGACTGTAAAGAAATTAGAAGTAATGGAATGGATAAGACAGAATCTGTTTGGGCCAAAATCACTTTGGGAAAGAAAGCTACCAGAGATACCCCTGATATAATGGTTGGGGTGTGCTACAGACCACCAGAATTCACTCTGGATATGGATCAAGACCTCTTTAATGGAATTGTGTGATTATGGGAAACTAACTTCCCAGATATAGATTGGAGGTCAAGTGTTACTAATCATAGTAGGGACCAGATTTTTTCTGATAGATGACAAATTTCTTCACCAAATAGTTGCTGAACCAACAAGATGTGATGCCATTTTAGATTTGGTATCGTGAGTAGTGAGGACCTCATAGAAGAACTGGTTTTAGAGGACAACCTTGGTTCAAGTCATCATGAGCTAATTCAATTTAAACTAAATGGAAGAACAAACAAAAATAGATTTGCAACAAGATCTCAAAAGAGCTAACTTTAAAAAAATAAGGGAATTAGTTAGGGACGTGGACTGTACTGAAGAACTCAAGGATCTGAATGTGGAGGAGGCTTGGAATTACTTTAAGTGAAAGTTGCAGAAGCTATCTGAAGCCTGCATCCCAAGCAAGGAAAAAAAATTGTAGGGAAGGGTAGCAGACCAAGCTGGATGATCAAGCATCTCAAACAGGTTATTAAGAGAAAGCAGAAAGCCTATAAGGAAAGGATCAGCAAGGAAAGTTACCTCTTGGAGGTCAGAAAGTGCAGGGATAAAGTCAGACCTGACAAAAAACAAGCAGAGTTGGACCTTGGAAAGGGAATTAAAACTAGTAGTAAAAGCCTCTATAGCCATATGAATAAAAAGAAAAGAAGTGTGACCACTAAGCATTGAGGATGAGGTGGAGATTAAAGATAGTATAAGCGTGATCTAACACCTAAACAATACTTTGCCTCAGGTTTTAATGAGTCTAACGAAGAGCTTAGGGGTAGTGGCAGGGTGGCTAATGGCAACGAGGATATAGAAATTACCACATCCAAGGTAGAAGTCAAACTCAAACAGTTTAATGGGACTAAATCAGGAGGCATGGATTATATTAAAGGAATGGTCACAATAGCAAGGATTTTTATTGAATCTGTAAACTCAGGGGTCGTACCCTATGACTGGAGAACTGCTAATATAGTTCTTATTTTTAAGGGGGGGGGAAGTGATCCAGGAAACTATAGGCCTGTTAATTTGATCTCAACTGGAATAAATTTTGAAAGGGAAAGTAACTAAGGACATAGAGGTGAATGGTAATTGTAATAAAATACAACATGGTTTTACAAAAGGCAGATCATGCCAGACCAACCTGATCTCTTTCTTTGAGGAGATAACTAATTTTTTTAAACAAAGAAAATTCAGTACATCTAATCTACCTGGATTTCAGTAAGGCATTTGATACAGTTCTACATGGGAAATTACTCATTAAATTGGAGAAGATGGGGATTAATATGAGAATTGAAAGGTGGATGAGGAACTTGTTAAAGGGGAGACTACAACAGGGACATTCTGAAAGGTGAACTGTCAGGCTGGAGGGAGGCTATGAGTGGAGTTCCTCAGGATCAGTCTTGGGACCAATCTTATTTAACATTTTAATTACTGTGAAATCTGGAGTTTTATCACTGATTTAATTGGGATCAAAATCCAGTTCCTTAGCAATTATAATTTACTGATGTTTCCAGACAGGTCAGAAAAAGATCTCAAGATTCTTAAGTTTGAAACTACAAATCCACCTGTCTTTTTCAAGGATACAGTTTAAAGGTCATTTTTGGAAAGTGGCATCATTAAACCAGAAGTTTCATATTGCGCAAGCTACTTAATGTCACATATAAGCCGGTCAAATTAAGAAAATAAAAAGAGGAAGACACTTATTTCAACTAAATGCAGCCTCTCAATGCAGGAAGCCCAAGTGAGCTCAAACAACGTAACGTTCCATTCTCCACTCCTAAACTTTTAAAAATGAAAATATAAGAAATACACTTGAGTAGCATTCCATTTAAATGTAAACCATTCTTTCCAACCATAATCCATTTATTGGCATAATACATTGCCTGACAATGATTAAATATGGAAAATATATAACATGTCAATTAATGAGTGGAGTCATTTGTTATGTGCTTATATATACACGCTTTCTAGAATTTCCAATTTTTGTTTCTGAAGAAATTATATCTGTTTTTGTTGAACAAAAGAAAGTAAGATTTTGCTAATTAGACCCTATGAAGTAGTAAGAAAAATATAAACAGACAAACAGGACTGTCTCCGAAATGACTTTTTATTCCATTTTCAAGTGTAGCTAGATAATGTTTTCATGTAGGTCCTGCAGCTTTAGCAAGAAACAGAGTATCTATACATGAGTTTTTGTTGTTTGCATTGTATGAGTTTGTTTTGCATGTTGTAACTCAAGCTAACTGATAGTCAATTGACCCCAGTGGACTAACATGAAATCGTAAATTATGTCTGATACATGTCACAAACATTCATCCCTAGAGACATATATTGGTTCCTGATTGTGGTGTACCATACACAGATCTCTAGGGTGAACTCCGCCAGGGCTGTTTATGAGTGTCTCTTTTAGTAATTACAAACATTTGAGTGTCCAGCACTAGAATTTACCATTGTGTTAGTTACTCGGTAGTCAGATAGCCAGAGTTACAGCACAATCAAAAATTTTGGTGTGGATAAGCCAAAAGAAAAGGAAGTATTAAGCGGCAGAGAATCAAAGGGAATGAGGGAAATGTGTGAGGAACATGTGTAGGGCCAAAGTGACTTGGCCCTTACAAGATGATTTATGGGGGGTCCTGAACGTAGCTGGGGGAAAATATGGAATATCAGGGACTACTTATGTTAGGGTATATTGAGCTAAAAGCCTGGGGGACAAGTGAAATAAAGAAAAGGTTCAATTGGCCAAAAGGTCATTTGAGGAACCTTGACAAGTGTGAATAAGCTTTTTGATAAGCAACCAAGGTTTCAGGTATTTAATACATGTATCCCAGCAGAACCGCTAACTTTTTAAAATTCACCAATCCCCATGTACCATCTGCTGCATGTTTACTGTGAATAAATAGTTTGCTCTGTAGGTAATATTGCTCCTGACTAAAATCTAGTCATATGACAAGATATGAAACTAAAATGAATCAAAACATTTACTGATCGATTTTAATGCTGCTCATACTGAACACTGACTTAGAAGAAAAACATTGGATTAAACAGACTTTTGGGGTATAGACAAAAATAAACTATTTTGGTATTGCCAGTCTCAAGCTTTCAAAACACGACTCAAGGTCACCAAGAATCATGAGATTAAAAAAAAAAAAAACACCTCCCACTTTTTAAACTAATTATCTAATTGTGGTTCTTTGGGCAGTTTTTAATTTGCCTTCTGCTTCCTGAGACATCGCACTACACTTGCTTCTCATTTTCAAGGTTTTCTCTAAAACCTTCAGGGCTTGAAGCTTTTTTTAAATGAAAAATCTCATGCAATCTCTTTCTAAAGTCACAGCTGCAGAATCAAAACACCTTTCTAAATTCTCAGTTCATCTTTCTAAACCTGTCCTGCCCATTTTGCTTTGTCTTGTTTTGTTTATTTAGTCTTCATCTACAGAGAAATGTAAATAAAAGTATGATTTTTTAAAACCAATTTTTGTTAAACCACTGTTTGTGTTTAAACCTGGCTTACATTGATTTAGCTTGTTTCTGTACATTTATAGGCACAAGATATACAGATATAACCATTTCTAAACCAGTATACAAGTACACACACAAAGTTGTGCTGATTTAACTACGGTCATTTAAATTAGACCAGTGCAGCTTTTGAGGGGCAAGAACTGTAACTTTCTCTTTTTGTACACAATGGGATTTGATGTCTTTTGGGCCTCTTGACACTACTGTAATAGAAACAACCACCACCATCACCAAAAAGTCCAGTAATCCACAAGCACTATGTAGGGAGAATCATACAATAGTAAAGAAACTTTTGCAAGGCAATCTAAACTTGGAAAATAAAGACCCTAGAAATGGACCTACTTGTCATATGGTGTCACTAGAATCATTCATAGTTCTTCAAATAGATTACATGAATGAAGTGTGCTTCTTACAGCCTATAATGTCATCATAATCTGCACTATACAAGACCCATGCATGACATAGGAAAGCATTTAAAATTTACAATCACAGTAAATGCAATCTCTTAATCAGCTAAGTACACATAGAAGAGATATAAGAGCATACTCATTCATGCTTTCCACATCTTCCAATATAAGATATTCAAGACCTTTCATGACATCTTATCAAAAGAACAGATTACTAATGAGAATGCTGATTGAATCTACTGTAAGTTCTACTCCTTTATATATATATGTATTGTGGCAGAGCTCCGACCTTGTCCCTGTGGGTCCCGCGCTTCCAGGCGGTTTATGCTAGCCTCAGAGGCTCCCTACAACCCTCCATGTAGCCCTTCTCTCTCTAGGGCTAGGGTTACAGTCTACTGAGCCCTTTTCATCATAAGCCAGCAAGGAGGTTGGTGAGAGAACTCCCACAGTCTCTGTTGTCCCTACAGGCTTATTCAAGAACAATTTAGCCTCCTGTCCTGACAGGGGCCTGTCTTCCCCTCCCAAGAGGTGTTTCTGTAGTGGCGGGTTGGGGGGAACCCTGGCCTGCCCTCTACTCCAGGTTCTGGCCCAGGGACCCTAGTGGCAGCAGCTGTTGGCAGCCGACATTTCATTGCCAGAGCTGCTACACTTCCCTGGGCCACTTCCCCACAGCTCTCC
>NW_020705241.1:0-2662 GCF_002925995.2 Terrapene triunguis
AAGGCCTGGTCTACACTAGGCTTTTATGTCGACTTTAGCGCCGTTATATCGAATTAACCCTGCACCCGTCCACACCAGGAAGCCATTTAGTTCGACATAAAGCTCTCTTTAAATCGATTTCTGTAATCCTCCCCAACGAGAGGATTAGCGCTAAATTCGACATGGCCATATCGAATTAGGCTAGGTGTGGATGGAAATCGACGGTAATAGCTCCGGGAGCTATCCCACAGTGCACCACTCTGTTGACGCTCTGGACAGCAGTCCGAGCTCGGATGCTCTGACCAGCCACACCCACGGGAAAATTTGAATTCATTTTCATTTTCCTGTCTGGGCAGTTTGAATCTCAGTTCCTCTTTGGACATCGAGGGGAGCTCAGCAGCAGTGGCAACTATGCAGAGCTCTCCAGCAGAGATGGCCGTGCAATCCAATAGAAAGAGGGCCCCAGCATGGACGGATCGGGAAGTCTTGGATCTCATCGCAGTGTGGGGCGATGAGTCCGTGCTTTCAGAGCTGCGCTCCAAAAGAAGGAATGCTAAGATCTACGAGAAGATCTCCAAAGCCATGGCAGAGAGAGGCTACAGCCGGGATGCAACGCAGTGCCGCGTGAAAATCAAGGAGCTGAGACAAGGCTACCAAAAAACCAAAGAGGCTAACGGACGCTCCGGATCCCAGCCCCACACATCCCGTTTCTACGAGGCACTGCATTCCATCCTGGGAGCGGCCGCCACCACTACCCCACCCCTGACCGTGGACTCCGAGGATGGGATCATGTCCGCGGCCGGTTCCTCGTCGGACATGACAGCGGACGGGGAAGATGAAGAAGGAGATGAGGAGGACGAGGCAGTCGACAGCGCTGGCACCGCTGATTTCCCCGACAGCCAGGAGCTCTTCATCACCCTTACCGAGATCCCCTACCAACCGTCCCCATCCCTTACCCCGGACACAGAATCAGGGGAAGGATCAAGCAGTAAGTGCTGTAAACATGTAAACATTTATTTAAAACAGAACGGTAATATTTATACTATTAACAATGTATATTTATAAAAGTGCTGTAAACTAGTAAAAAAATAATCAGGTACAAAACAGGAATATTTACAAAGGTAACAAATGGGTTTTCATGATTTCTCTGTCTTAGGCTATTCTCAATTTAGTCCCAAGTATTTTAAAAAAATTTCACAATGTCCGTTACTACATGATTCCCAGGCCCAAGACGCTCCACTCCAAAGTCCCAGTGCACCTACGCGAAAATCCGGTCAATGTGGCCGGGGATCGACGAGAAATCCTCGTAGGAGAACTCCTCGTAGGTCTCGTGGAGGTAGAGCTCAAGCCTGTTGATCAGGTTCCGGGGTAGGGCGATCTTAGTGGGCCCTCCGTGGTAGCAGACATGTCCCCTCCACGCCACAATCAAGTACTCCGGGATCATCGCACGACATAACATAGCGGCATACGGCCCCGGTTTCTGCATGCTTTCCCGCAGCATGCGTTCTCTCTGGGTGTCCGGGATCCTCAGGAGGGTGATGTCGCTCATGACGCCCTGCTTTGAATTAGGGAGGGGAATGTTAGTATTGGGACTGCTTGACAGCCACGCGGTGGAGGGAGAGGGGCAGCATACAGGGATCTTTCCCTGGGACAGCCGCGAGGGGGTGGGACAGGGGCAGAGTTGATGCTGTCCTGATTGCTGGCAGCAGAGACTGGCATTGCTTTCAATGTGAAAGGAGGCCAGTGCTACTGCTGGAGTTTTAAGCAGCCACAAGTCTGCGGCTTACCATTATTGCCCGCTCCAGAAGTTCAGGTCTCCAGCCACAGTTCTCTGAACACTCCAAGACCTCCGCAAGTCCACAGGCACTGAAGGCGACGGCCGAAAATTCGACCTTGTCCTGAGTGCGCATGTCAGAGGTTCAGTGCATGGTCTTGTTCACAGAGAAAGACTAGGTTCTTTGTATACAATTTCATTTATCTGTCTCAGGAATTCACTCCCTTTTTACAATTCACACAGACACATCTGCGACTGTCTCCCAACCCAGCCTGTCAGCACACTCCCAGAGGCTAGCGCAGATTAGGCGGAGGAAGAAGAAGACGCGTGAAGACATGTTCTCAGAACTAATGGGCTGCTCCCGAGCCCAGGCAGCCCAGCAGACACAGTGGAGGGAGAACTTGTCACAAATGCACCGAGCAGTCATGGAACGGGAGGAGAGGTGG
Source organism: Terrapene triunguis (assembly GCF_002925995.2). Classification (NCBI taxonomy): domain Eukaryota; kingdom Metazoa; phylum Chordata; order Testudines; family Emydidae; genus Terrapene; species Terrapene triunguis. Next base: position 2,200 of record NW_020705241.1, read on the forward strand.
CGTCAGGAGGACCAACAGGCTACTGAAAAGCTGCTTGGACTAATGAGGGAGCAAACGGACACGCTCCGGCGCCTTGTGGATGTTCTGCAAGACCGGAGGCAGGAGGACAGAGCCCCGCTGCAGTCTATCTGTAACCGCCCTCACCCGCCACCAAGTCCCACACCCCCCTCACCCAAACTCCAAAGAAGGAGGGGCGGCAAGGGCCGTTAAAACTTTCAGTCAACCCCTGCAGACTTCTCTAGCACTAGAAGGCTGACATTCCCCAAAATTTCATAAGTCCTTTCCTACCCACCTCACACAAGCCCCCGTCCAAGTTTCACACCCCACGTTTCATGTCTGGTTCGCAATAAAATGTTTGTTTCTCTCCATTACTGTTTCAGTCAGGTTCTTTTGAGGGAGAGTCTGTCTGGAGGGGGGGAAGGGGCTTGGTAATTGGACAGGACAGTGACCTTTAGCAGGGTAC
>NW_020705241.1:2762-4885 GCF_002925995.2 Terrapene triunguis
GGGGGGGGGGGTTGCTCTGTGACTTTGTGGCGGGGGAGGGCAGTTACAGATCTTATGCAGCGGTCCTTATCATGGATCACAGATCCACGCAGCAGGGGATCTGTAACCCTACCCCCCCTGCCAGAAAGTCACATAGCCGACACATACACACAGTCCCCCCCAGGAGTGCTGGCAGGCTCCATTGAAATAACCAGTCCACCAGTGCGGAGCCTGTCATTCCGGGAGTTTAGAAGCATCATTTGCATCAGAACACTAAACCCGCCCCCCGCCACAGTCTGCGTCCCCGGTTTAAAATATTCCCGCGAAAACAGCAATACAGACAACGGTGTTCATTAACAAAATCTAAATGATTTTATTTTTTGGGAAGGGGAAGGGGGTGAAGGGGGTATGTAACTGGAGAGGATAGTGAAAATGAACTGGGTAAAGAAACGGGGGCAGGTTCAGCTTTTCTGTCCACAAACTGAAAAGTCACTGGTTGCCCTGCTCACTCAGGAACCTAGCTTTCAAAGCCTCCCGGATGCACAGGGCGTCCCGCTGGGATCTTCTAATGGCCCGGCTGTCTGGCTGGACGTAATCAGCAGCCAGGCTATTTGCCTCTAGCTCCCACCCCGCCATAAAGGTCTCCCCCTTGCTCTCACACAGATTGTGGAGCACACAGCAAGCTGCAATAACGATGGGGATATTGGTTTCACTGAGATCACAGCGAGTGAGTAAGCTTCTCCATCTCCCTTTGAGACGGCCAAAAGCACACTCCACCACCATTCTGCACTTGCTCAGACGGTAGTTGAACAGTTCTTTTTCTGTGTCCAGGGCGCCAGTATAGGGCTTCATGAGCCAGGGCATTAGCGGGTAGGCTGGGTCCCCGAGGATGACTGTAGGCATCTCCACATCCCCAAGAGTTATTTTGTGGTCTGGGAAGTAAATACCTTCCTGCAGCCGTCTAAACAGACCAGAGTTCCTGAACACGCGAGCGTCATGAACCTTGCCCGGCCATCCGACGTAGATGTTTGTAAACCGTCCCCGATGGTCCACCAGTGCTTGCAGCACCATTGAAAAGTAGCCCTTTCTATTGATGTACTGGCTGGCCTGGTGGTCCGGTCCCAGGATAGGGATGTGAGTCCCATCGATAGCCCCACCGCAGTTTGGGAATCCCATCGCAGCAAAGCCATCTATGATGACCTGCGCGTTTCCCAGGGTCACTACCTTTGGGAGCAGTACCTTGACGATTGCCTTGGCTACTTGCATGACAACAACCCCCACGGTAGATTTGCCCACGCCAAAGTGGTTCGCAACTGACCGGTAGCTGTCCGGCGTTGCAAGCTTCCAGAGGGCTATGGCCACTCGCTTCTCAACTGTGAGGGCTGCTCTCATCCTGGTATTCTGGCGCTTCAGGGCAGGGGACAGCAATTCACAAAGTTCGAGGAAAGTCCCCTTCCGCATGCGAAAGTTTCGCAGCCACTGGGATTCATCCCAGACCTGAAGCACTATACGGTCCCACCATTCCGTGCTTGTTTCCCGGGCCCAGAATCGCCGTTCAACAAAATCCACATGCCCCATTGCCAACGTCATGTCCTGGGCGCTGGGGCTCGTGGTTTCTGACAGCTCTGTGCCACTCTCCGACTTCAGGCTCTCACGGCGGTGCCGTAGCCTCCTCGCCCGATTTCTCTGCATCTGCCTCAGGGAAAGGTGTATGATAAGCTGCGAGGTGTTGAGAACGGCCACAAGTGCAGCGATGGTCGCAGCGTGATCCATGATCGCAGTGCTGTGGCGTCCGCGCTGTCACTGACCAGAAAAGTGCGCGAACTGATTTCCCGCCGGCGCTTTCATGGAGGGAGGGAGGGCGTTAGTGACGGACGGATGACAACAAATTTTTTTTTACCCAGAAGGCATTGGCGGCTCGACCCAGAATTCCGATGGGCAGCGGGGACTGCGGGAACTGTGGGATAGCTGCCCACAGTGCACCGCTTCCAATATCGACGCTCGCCCATTAGTGTGGACTCACAAAGTCGAATTACTGTCCTTAGTGTGTCCTTAGTGTGGACACACACGTTCGACTTTGCAATATCGATTCCACATATTCGATTTAAGTAAAATCGAATTACCCTCGTAGTGTAGACATACCC
>NW_020705242.1:0-2638 GCF_002925995.2 Terrapene triunguis
CATTCAAGCTTTGGACTCACTGGTTTCATCTGAGCAGGCCAGAAGATCCTACCACAATTTCAAAATCTCAGACAAGCTTGTAATTCAAAGCATAATTCTCCACATACATGTCCCTCCCCCAAAAAATCTTGTAGGAGTAGGTGAGGAGGCAAGGTCAGCCCAGGGGACTTCTGGCGGTGGAGGGGGGAAGTGCCCATTTGAGAATACACAACAGATACAAGCAATAATAAAATACAATTTTCTGTTTTCCTTACCATCTAATCTACCGGCTTAACAATTTTCCACTTCAAAATTTCTAAACTCTTCAAGTCAGTTCTTTTAAGTCTATCTTTTGCTTTGCTTTTCATTTTAATGTCACTATTCCCCACCATCACCTGCTCCCACATACTCTATTCTATTTATGGCTATCTATTGTGCATAATGTATAAGTGGTTGGTTATTAGGAGATTACTACAGCCTCATGTTGAATCTATACAGCCATCTATGAAAGCAAGCAGTTGATCAATATGAATGTAATAATTATTGTATTATCTCATTGTTGTTTTTATGCATTTTTAATTATGTGTGGGTTTGCTGCTGTACCAAAGCCTTCCCAAACTCATCTGTCCTTATGGCCTTCATTTGGCACATGCACTACTGGAGCTGTTAAATTTCCTTGGCTTGTGGTTTATCCCACAACCAAAGATGTAACAGTGTAACCTATCTGAATGCCGATCGTTTTGAAGAGCCTGGTCTGCCCAGAGTTAACTGAACCAGTCCAAATCATTATGGCTTAGATCAGGGGTTCTCAAACTGGGGGTCAGGACCCCTCAGGGGGTCACAAGTTTATTACATGGGGGGTCGTGAGCTGTCAGCCTCCACCTCAAACCCCGCTTTGCCTCCTGCATTTATAAAGGTGTTAAATATGTTTTAAAGTGTTTTTAATGTATACGGTGGCTCGCACTCAGATGCTTGCTATGTGAAAGAGGTCAACAGTACAAAAGTTTGAGAACCACTGGCTTAGATTGTCTCTTTAGAACAGAGTCGACAGTGAAGGGTTCTGCATACCTACTTCGGCTCAGGAGCATCCCAGAGAAAAAATGACAGCTCGGGGTTCTGTAGTTAACACCATAATGTCTTCAATAATATTTTCTGTGCAATTTGTAAATAGGATAGTAGAATGGCTTCACTTGCTTTCTGGATAAGACACCAACACATTTTTATTTTGGAAGGAGGATGCTAGGCTGGGGGACTTTATTTTGAAGCTGCTACCTCATTGCTTCAGTGTTGTAGCAGTGTTCTGAGCAATTTCAGGTGTCAGCGAGTTTATGGTTTATTTTTTTATTCAATATAGTTGTTTTTAATCCCTGGGTAGTCCTAGAGTGTTGAAGATACGAGTGGGGGGAAAATCAATATAAATATTGTTCTGGTTCCAGTTAAAACATTTCTTTCCCTACATGCCTTAATACAAACTCTTTGTTTTAGCTAGTCTAAGTTGAATCTAACTGCTCAGTTTGAGGAAATACTGCCTGTTACTATTTTTGAAGAGTATTACATACCTGTCTTCAGATCAAGGCGGGGAGGTGATGGGATTTCAGTGCTGACGTGGAGAGCACCAACATAACAGAAATTGTCTGGCACAGCCTTGGGGTAGACTGGGGAAGAGGCCCAGAGCCGTAGAGCAAGAACAGCTAATCCTTGACATCTGTGTTTCAACTTTCAAACAACAACAGTACTGCACAGATTAAGAATGAGGGTTTGTTCCTCACTCTGACAGGTTTGAATTGTAGGTTAATTTATTTACCACTTTCCCCACTACTGCTCACATGAACAAGAGATTTTAGTTAGAAATATGTAAAACGCTAAGTTCCTTACGAAATAGCTAAAACAAATTTTAGCAATCCAGGCTCCAATTCACTATTGCACTAGTGCCACCCTGCAACTGCTAGACACAAAAGAGTCACAGGACAGGCATACTTCCCACCCCCCAGGAAATAGCTCTGGTGTTGAACTGTCTCCATTAGCTCTGTACTGCCTCCACAGCAGCCCTGGGTGCAGGTGGCATTCTCATAGGCAGCGTAGAAGCATGTGTGGGTTGGGAGAGAGAGGAGGTGTTGTCAGGGTGGTCCTGCACCCCAGCAATTCTGCATTCTTGGAATGGCCTATACACAGCACTGAAGCAGGGGTGTAATTTAGCCTTCAATGGATGCCACAGCAGCCCCCAGAATTCCTGGATATGGAAGGTGCTCTTACATATTCTCTCTACTCCTTACTTGACGCAATGCCAGTGTTACCCTTGATTTTACACAAAGCACTATGGGAATTGTTTGAAGAAACCAAAAGACATATTGAATATCATTTCTTTCCAGAAGGTGTTTTATTGCCGTGACATAACTTGACAGCCTGTAAAAACGCGGTTGCTTCATATACTGCAAAAGTCTAAACAACAAATTAACTAGAACCCTGAGTTGGATGTGGCACAGAGTGTGTAATTCTATGCAGCACTAACTCCATTTTAAAGCTGAAGTATTTGTTCACTTAACATTTTACACATATGAGTAAATAAGCCAATTCAAGATATTCTGCACCTTTTGTCTTACAGCTGTGTATCTAAGGCCTGGTCTACACTAGGCTTTTATGTCGACTTTAGCGCCGTTAT
>NW_020705243.1:0-1911 GCF_002925995.2 Terrapene triunguis
AACCATGTTTCATACAAAAAAGACAACAGAAAATTTTGGAGCTACAACACAGAATATGACGCTTAGTATTTTAGCCAGGCCCATTTCTTCACTATCTCTAGTTGTTGTGCAACCTAATTACCCACGTAATATTGCTCCAGGTCTCCTATTAACATAAGCTTGGTAACAAATGTCGCTTTACTTAATTTGTGCTGAACATTTCTCTCTCTATATGCTGTAGCTAAATTACAAATACAGTATAAGATTCACAAATACTCAACTACTGCCCTGAACCAACCACCTACCCCTCCGTTTATATAGTGCTAGCTTTAAAAGCGTTATGATAGATTAGTTTGAGCAGGGCTATTTTTCACCAGACATACTCCACATCAGGACAACTCTCTACCATAAAAAGAACAAGGTCCATAACAACCAGAGCTTCATGGAGTGTTTCTTTCACTGTCAGTAGCTCAAAGCCTCTCACGTGGCGAAAGCTGCTAGCGGCCTGACACTGAAACCCCTTCCACTTAGGGGCCATGAGCAGTGCAGGGACAGCGACAGAGGCAGTGGCAAGAAGTTCTTCCAACAATCGCTGGCCAGCATTTGACGGCAGCAAACCCCTGATCTCCCTTCTGCTGTAGGCAGCACTGCCAGTCTTCCCGGGCCTCCTTCACATGGCTGGACTGCCATCATCCCGGTGCACACAACTACATACCATGCATAAAGCAGCTCACATTTGTGCAAGCGTAGTAGAGTACTGGTAGCACAGTTTAGAAGATGTGATGTGTAATCATGTATTTCAGGACAGGATACCATCCTATGTCTGTAGAATTTTGTTATGCTTTGAGTTTCTATACTTCGCAACACTTGCAGCAAAAACATTCCCCTCCAGTAGCAGCCACTATTTTAGTGTGCCTTATGGGAGAATTGTGGCAAATCTAAAATAGATAAAAGGACCAAGAGTCTAATGTGGCATAGATTTATTTTTTAATGGTAAATTAGAGTGGTTTATATGTGTGTGGTGGTAAGGAGTGTTATGTGTGATGTGTTCCAATTATTATTCTAAAATTTACTTGTATTTTGGTAGCACACAAAGTGTGCTGCCACACATAAAAGAAGACACAGTCCCGGCCCCCAAATAGTTTATAGTTTAAAAACTCACCCACCTCCACCCCTCTCTCCGCCACCCACCCCCACAGAAAAGCCAGAACCAGATTTTAAAAATCCATCCTGGAATCAGAGCAACTCCTAAATAACTTAAGTGGTTAATCATATCTTAAGGACCAATTCTGAAAATTTGAGACGTGAGAAGAATAAATCTTTGGCTTGCATGGAAGAAGTCATATTACTAACATGCTTGAGTTATGGTTTCAGGATAGGGCCCATAGTGTAAAATTCATTCTGCTTCACACATTTGTATATTTGTTTGTGAAACCTAGTTGCAAATCTTGTTCTTATTTCTGAAAACACAAGTTCCTCCATCAACAAACAACCAACAGTTTAAAATATATATATATCCCTGCTTTATGACTCTGCTGTTTGGAAAACTGCTAATTAAAGCCTAATGGTTTCCTTCTATGCATTTTTACATTATTCCCATCAGAAACTTCTGTCAGAACTATCAGTCAAACTAGAACTGAAACTATACTTGATGAAATAAATTCAGTGAAGAATCATATGGACTCATGGACTCTACATGAAGTCAAAGACCGGGATAGTCTAACTCTAATGCAGAATTCAATATTTTGATTGTGATATATACAAAGTCTGAATCAAAACCTAAAAAAATGTTATTTAAAATGTATAAAACACCATTTATTCAGAAAACAAATCTTCGACCCCTTTTCTATCTCACCTCATCAGCACTACTGTTTATCAGTACAGCCATTCAAGCTTTGGACTCACTGGTTTCATCTGAGCAGGCCAGAAGAT
>NW_020705244.1:0-1119 GCF_002925995.2 Terrapene triunguis
AACCATGTTTCATACAAAAAAGACAACAGAAAATTTTGGAGCTACAATACAGAATATGACCCTTAGTATTTTAGCCAGGCCCATTTCTTCACTATCTCTAGTTGTTGTGCAACCTAATTACCCACGTAATACTGCTCCAGGTCTCCTATTAACATAAGCTTGGTAACAAATGTCGCTTTACTTAATTTGTGCTGAACATTTCTCTCTCTATATGCTGTAGCTAAATTACAAATACAGTATAAGATTCACAAATACTCAACTACTGCCCTGAACCAACCACCTACCCCTCCGTTTATATAGTGCTAGCTTTAAAAGCGTTATGACAGATTAGTTTGAGCAGGGCTATTTTTCACCAGACATACTCCACATCAGAACAACTCTCTACCATAAAAAGAACAAGGTCCATAACAACCAGAGCTTCATGGAGTGTTTCTTTCACTGTCAGTAGCTCAAAGCCTCTCACGTGGCGAAAGCTGGTAGCGGCCTGACACTGAAACCCCTTCCACTTAGGGGCCATGAGCAGTGCAGGGACAGCGACAGAGGCAGTGGCAAGACGTTCTTCCAACAATCGCTGGCCAGCATTTGACGGCAGCAAACCCCTGACCTCCCTTCTGCTGTAGGCAGCACTGCCAGTCTTCCCGGACCTCCTTCACATGGCTGGACTGCCATCATCCCGGTGCACACGACTACATACCATGCATAAAGCAGCTCACATTTGTGCAAGCGTAGTAGAGTACTGGTAGCACAGTTTAGAAGATGTGATGTGTAATCATGTATTTCAGGACAGGATACCATCCTATGTCTGTAGAATTTTGTTATGCTTTGAGTTTCTATACTTCGCAACACTTGCAGCAAAAACATTCCCCTCCAGTAGCAGCCACTATTTTAGTGTGCCTTATGGGAGAATTGTGGCAAATCTAAAATAGATAAAAGGACCAAGAGCCTAATCTGGCATAGATTTATTTTTTAATGGTAAATTAGAGTGGTTTATATGTGTGTGGTGGTAAGGAGTGTTCTGTGTGATGTGTTCCAATTATTATTCTAAAATTTACTTGTATTTTGGTAGCACACAAAGGCCTGGTCTACACTAGGCTTTTATGTCGACTTTAGCGCCGTTAT
>NW_020705245.1:0-5179 GCF_002925995.2 Terrapene triunguis
GTGGATTACTCAGCCCTGCACCGAAGGGCCTGAACCTGAGCTAACCGGCTATTTGTTTCGTGGACAGGGAGTCGGTGTGGCTCCCCTCCTGCCCCGGAGGGTCGAGCCCCGGCACGAACCTTTTACACGTGGCGCCCAACGTGGGGCCTGCGAGCCCCTGCCCCTGTGAGAAGGGGCTAGAGTGGGAGTGGCCGTTGCCCACCCCCCGGGTCAGTCAAAGATGGATATGGAGCGGTTGTTCCAGTTACTGACGGAGAGTCAGGAGCGGCAGCAGACGGCCCAGCTGCAGCAGCAGCAGCAACAACAGGCGGCTCAGCTCGTGCAGCAGCAGCAGCGAGATGCCGCCCATCTCCAACTCCAACAGGAGCAGCACACGGCCCAGCTGGAGCACCAGCAGCGATTGGTACAGCAGTTGGGGATCCAGCTGCAGCAGCTGCTGGTTGCGCCCCCTCACCCTGCGGCGGGACCAGAAGGGGGGGCCGCGGGGATGCTGCGTTTGTCTGCTGGCCTTTGTTTGACCAAGATGGGCCCGGATGATGACCCCGAGGCCTTCCTGGTTACCTTCGAGCGGGTAGCCCTAGTCGCCGGGTGGTCCAGAGACCAATGGGCTACCCTCCTGGCCCCCTATCTGACCGGGGCGGCCCAGGTGGCCTACCGTGGATTGGCGGTAGAGGAAGCCCGGGACTATGACCGGGTGAAGGCCGCCATATTGGACGCTCTCGACGTCAGTCCCGAGACCTTCCGACAACGGTTCCGGAGCCAGACGTACCCTTCTGGAGCCCGACCGCGGTTAGTGGCCCAGACCCTAAAAGAGACCTGCCGGCGATGGCTACAGCCTGAGGTCCGGACGGCGGAGGAAGTGACTGAACAGGTGGTCCTAGAGCAGTTCATACACACTGTACCGCCCCGGGGGCGGGGCTGGGTTCTCCGCCACCGACCAGCGACCTTGGCCATGGCAGTGTCCCTGATGGAGGATTTCCTCGCCGCAGAAAATGCAGTGGGTCCCACCTTCCGCCGCCCCACCGCTGGGTCCGAACCAGCCCGCGGCGAAAGGAAGGGGAACACCACGAGCGAACCACGGCACCCCGAACTCAGAGTTGACTCCCACCGAGAGCTCCGAGTCCGGCAGACGGAGTCAGCCCCTCAGACCGGGCCACCGGCCCCGGGCCAGGGGCCCCCAAGGCCTCGGCGGAGCCCCCCCCCCGGAGCCCGAGCCGAGTGGGGCCCCGAGGCAGGCGGCCTGAGCTTGGTCCCTGTTTCGGATGTGGAAAGATGGGCCACCTCCAGCGAGATTGTCCAGAGATGGAGTGCAGTTATGGGCAAGTGTGGGCAGGCCAAAACCGAGCACGGCCAGCCCTGAATCCCAAGCTGACAGTCCCGGCGGCCGTTGGGGGGAGAACAACCCAGGCGTTGATTGACTCTGGCTGTGGACAGACATTGGTCCGAAAGGAGCTGGTCCCGCAGAGCGATACCCGTCTGGGGTGGATCTATTTACAGTGCATTCATGGGGACGTCCGACCCTACCCCAGTGCCCGGGTTTCCCTGACTATCGGGGGGGTCACCCGGAATCTGGTGGTTGGTGTCGCTCCCCAGCTCGCGTATCCTGTGATCCTGGGTCGAGACTGGCCGGCCTTCGAGGAGGTCCTTCGTCCCACGCCGGCCCTGGAGGCCGATCGGGTGGGGTCCTCACCAGAGACCACCGAAACGGACACGGCACCCGAGATGAACGGGACGGACGAAGCAGGGCAGCAGCCGGAGCCCACCCCTCAACCCCGCTTCGACACCGACTTCTGTCGGGACCAAAGAGAAGACCCGACCCTCCGCCGCTTCTACGAGCAGCTCGCAGCCGGAGACGGGAGTATCACGGACCCCCAACAAGCTAATCAGTGGCCCCATTTCGAGTTGCGCCAAGACCGGCTCTACCGCGTAGACCGTGATCCCCGCACCCGGGAACCACAGACCCAGCTGATGGTGCCCCTGTGTCACTGGCGGGCCGTAATGAAGCTAGCCCATGATGTGCCGGCCGCCGGACACTTGGGGCAGGAGAAGACCCTGGCCCGGATCCTGACGCGCTTCTTCTGGCCAGGAGTCTACCCAGAGGTGAAGAAATATTGCGCCTCCTGCCCAGGCTGTCAGTTGGTTGCTCCGCCCGGGATACCCAAGGCACCTCTGGTCCCCATGCCGTTGATGGAGACTCCCTTTGAACGAGTCGCTATGGACCTCATGGGCCCGCTCCCGAAAAGCGCGGCGGGGTTCCAATACATTTTGGTGATGGTGGACTATGCCTCCCGGTTCCCGGAGGCCATCCCTCTGCGGAGTATTACCGCCCAGACTATCGCGGGGGAACTCGTGAAGATCTTTGCACGGGTAGGGCTGCCTAGGGAGATCCTAACCGACCAGGGCACGAACTTTACCTCCCGGCTGTTGCAACAGGTCTGTGCCATCTTAGGCATCAAACAACTCCGCACCTCCGTCTACCACCCGCAGAGGGACGGGCTAGTAGAGCGGTTTAACCGCACTCTGAAAGGAATGTTGCGGAATTTCCCAGCGGAGGACCTTCGCCACTGGGACCAGTTCCTGCCACCCTTGTTGTTAGCCGTCCGAGAGGTTCCGCAAACTTCGACGAAATTCTCCCCGTTTGAGCTACTATATGGACGCAGGCCACGGGGCCTCCTAGACTTGATGCGCGAAACCTGGGAACAGTCGGCCTCCCCCGCCCAGGGCCTTTTAAAATACGTCCTCCAGTTACGGGAGTACCTGACCCAGGCCGGAGCTCTGGCGCGTGAGAACTTGAAGGCGGCTCAGGAGCGCCAGGAGCGGAGTTATAACAAGGGCGCCCAAGACCGGGAATTTCAACTGGGGGACCGAGTCCTACTCCTCCTACCGTCCAGCGAGTCGAAACTGTTAGCCCGCTGGCAGGGGCCGTACGACGTGGTGCGCAAGGTGGGTCCTGTCACCTATGAGGTACGGCAGCCGGGTAAATGCAAGGGGACCCAACGGTACCATGTGAACCTGCTGAAGCGGTGGCATGACCGGGAGGGCCTCTTAATTAACCCATACCCACCTGAGCCGGAATTGGGGCCCCGTGTGCCCTCGACGGACGACCACCCGGTACCCCTGCTAGGCGACTCACTTACCGAGGAGCAACACAAACAGGCAAACTGTCTTCTGCAGGCCTTCAAGAAGACCTTCACGGCAGTGCCCGGCTCCACAACTTTGGTCAAGCACTCGATCCAGACTGAACCTGGAAAAGTGATCCGAGAAACAACCCGGCCTCTGCCGTATCGGATGCGCGACGAGGTCGAGGAGGAGGTAAGGGCCATGCTGGCTCTGGGAGTTATTGAGCCGTCCCAGAGCGAGTGGCGCAGCCCGGTGGTCCTGGTGCCCAAGCCAGATGGCACCCGCTGCTTTTGCATTGATTTCCGGAGGGTAAACGCCGTCTCCCGCTTCGACGCCTACCCGATGCCACGCGTGGACGAGCTACTGGGCCGGCTGGGGGAAGCTCAGTTTATTACCACTCTCGACCTCAGCAAGGGCTATTGGCAGATCCCCCTCGAAGAGGCTTCGAAGGAAAAAACCGCCTTTGCCACCCCGTCTGGGCTATATCAATTCACTCGAATGCCATTTGGTCTCCATGGAGCCCCTGCCACCTTCCAGAGATTGATGGACCATATCCTACAGTCCCACCAGGACTATGCAGCGGCCTACCTCGATGACGTGGTTATCTATAGTCGCCGTTGGGAGGACCATCTGCCCCGGGTCGCGGCGGTCCTGAGGTCCCTGCGACAGGCGGGCCTAACCGCCAACCCCAAAAAGTGCCGTATTGCCTGGAGGGAGACCACCTACCTCGGCTATACGGTTGGAGGGGGATGCGTCAAACCCCTTGTAGGAAAGGTCCAAGCCCTTCTGGATTGTCCCACCCCGACGACCAAGCGACACGTTCGGCAGTTCCTGGGCCTCGTAGGCTATTATCGACGGTTCGTCCCCCAGTTCGCGTCCATAGCGGCGCCCTTAACGGGGCTCCTGACTAAAGACCGCCCCCGGCAGGTACAATAGACGCCAGAGTGTGAGGCCGCCTTTCGGACGCTTCAGAAGTGCCTCTGCCAGGAGCCGGTTCTATACAGTCCGGACTTTAAGCGCCCGTTCATCCTACAGACCGACGCCTCCGAGGTGGGATTGGGGGCGGTCTTATCGCAAGAACTGGATGGAAAAGACCACCCCGTGATATACCTCAGCAGGAAGCTGTTCCCCCGGGAGAGGAATTACGCGGTTGTAGAAAAAGAAGCCCTGGCCGTGAAGTGGGCCTGTGACGCTCTCCGCTTCTACCTCCTCGGGGCACCGTTCACTTTGGTCACGGACCACGCCCCCCTCCGGTGGCTGATGCGGATGAAAGACAATAACCCCCGCATCATGCGTTGGTACCTGGCCTTGCAGCCCTATGCCTTTACTGTGCGGCATCGGGCTGGCAAGGACCATGCAAATGCGGACTTTCTATCCCGTCTAGGAGAAATGGAAGGACCTGGCCCCGGTACGCGGGAGCCAGTCTTGAGGGGGGGGGTGTGTAGTGAGTCGGTGTGGCTCCCCTCCTGCCCAGAGGAGGGAGCACGGGTGCAGACACCAGAGTGGGCGGAGCCACCGCCACCTGTCCCCGCCCCCCGGAAGTCAAGGGGCGGGACAGGAAGTATAAAGCCTGGCCGCCAGAGCTCAGTCGGGCCGCGGCCACCGCAGGGAGCAGACGTGCGGCCGGGAGCTCCCGACCAGGATACCTCGGAGGCCCGAGGATATTCCCCTAGCTGGCCGGAGCTGCCCCGGGCTCACTACGAGGAAGAGCCGCCGGAGCCCGTCCGTTCCCGTCATTGGAGGGAGCCCTTGGAACTCCCCCACAGCAACCCCGACGGTGAGGCCGCACCAGAACCCCTTCGGCCCTGCTGTTACCCGGAGGAACCGCCCGAGTGCAACTGGCCGGACTTCCCGACGGAGCTGCCGGACCTGCCACCAAGCCCCGGCCGGGAGGAGCCTATGCTGGTGGACTGGACCCTGCCCGGTGCCGCGGACGAGGTAGGCCCTGAGGGGGAAATCGGAAGTAGCCCGGGGGTAGCCGACCCCGGTCAGGCTGTCGAGGCATGCGAACCCATGTCAGTGTGTTTCGGTCAGGATACCCCACTGACCGGCAGCGGCA
>NW_020705246.1:0-4451 GCF_002925995.2 Terrapene triunguis
AGCTCCCCACCGCCCCCTAGCGGGTAGGCGGACCGACACCGATCACAAGTGGTGGAGAATGCGGGCAGCGCCCCCTATCCCTGCCGGAAGGGATTAGAGCAAGGAGGCAGAGACAGCCCCAAACGGAATATGGAGATGGAGAGGCTTATCAAGGCGCTGGCTGAGACTCAGCAGCAGCAGCAGCAACAACTCATACAGCAGCTGGGTACCCACCAGCAGCAGTTGCTTCAAACCTTGGGGGCCCAGCACCGCGAACAACAGACCCAATGTTTCCAGCAACTTGCCACCCTGTGGCCGAGCCCCGGTGGGCCCCAGCCGGGCGGGGCGAACACCCCCAACCCCCCCGCTCCACCAATCCGTCTGGCCAAGATGGGGCCGGAGGATGACCCAGAGGCTTATCTGGTGACCTTCGAGCGGGTTGCTGCAGTAGCTGGTTGGGCCCCGGACCAATGGGCAACCCTGCTGGCCCCCTATTTAACGGGGCCGGCCCAGAAGGCTTACCGGGGGCTACCAGACGATGAGGCCCGTGTTTACGCCAGCGTAAAAGCAGCTATCCTGGATGCCTTTGACATCACCCCGGAGACGTTTCGGCGACGGTTTCGGGGAAAGCCTTACCCCCCGGGTGCCCGGCCCCGGGCCGTGGCCCAGGAATTAAAGGATGCAGCGTGCCGATGGCTACAACCCGAGCATCGAACTGTGGCTGAGGTGACAGAACAGATCATCCTCGAGCAGTTCGTGCATATCCTCCCGACTCCAGGGAGGGCGTGGGTGTTGCGGCACCGACCTCAAACTCTAAGTGCAGCTGTCACACTTATGGAGAACTTTCTAGAGGCCGAGGCCCCAATAGGACCGACAGCCCGACCCCCAAGTTCTGGATCCGGCGCTCAGAAGCCGGAAAGGGGGTCCACCCCCAAAGTCGACGTGCCAACTCGAGCCCGACGACCCCACGGAGGCGGCACTACTTTCTCCCGACGGCCCGAGGCTCCACAACCCGCGCCGTCCGGACGCTGGACCCGTCCATCGGGCCCCAGCCAACCCCGGGGCCACCCGGGTGACCCTGTACGGTCGGGGCGCACAGAGGTAGGACCCTGCTTTCGGTGTGGCGAGTACGGTCACCTGCAACGAGACTGTACAGCGATGGAATGCGATTTTGGCCGGGTGTACACCGGGGAGCGCCGGGCCCGCCCGCCGTCCGCGGCCAAATTGACGGCCCCCATGAGCATTGCCGGGACACCCGTTGTGGGTCTAATTGATTCGGGCTGTGGGCAGACTCTCGTCCGCCAGTCCCTCCTCCCGGATACCGAGCAGATCGTCGGGGAGGTACGGATACAGTGTATACATGGAGATGTTAAACCGTACCCCACCGTTCAGGTCCCGCTCACGGTGAACGGGGCAACCCAGTTAATGAACGTGGCGGTGGCCCCATCCCTGGCCTACCCAATCATCCTGGGCCGGGACTGGCCAGACTTCGTCGAGGTGCTCCGGTCCCTATCTCCGGAAGAGGCGTTGGAGGGAGCTTCCTCTGCGACGGACCCAGGCCCCGGGCTGTGTCCGGACCCCGGCGTTGACCCATCCCTTTCACCCGGACAGGGCGGCCCGGAGACGAGGGGCCCCCCGGTGGACGTTAGGGACTTTAGCCGAGACCAAAGGGAGGACCCTACGCTCCGGTTTGCCTATGAACAGCGGGCACGGGTAGAGGGGAAGGTTGTGGAGGCCCAGCGGGCTACCCAATGGCCTAGATTTGAACTCAAGCAAGATCGTCTCTACCGCGTGGAGCAGGACCCTCAAACCCGAGAGGTCCGGACCCAACTCGTGGTTCCCCGCATTCATCGACGGGCGGTCCTAAGGCTAGCCCATGACATCCCGGCCGCAGGCCATTTAGGACCGGAGAAAACCGCGGCTAGAGTCCTCGCCAAGTTCTTCTGGCCCGGCGTCCATCGAGAGGTGAAGGATTACTGCGGGTCATGCCCGGACTGCCAACACGCCGCCCCGGCCGGGGTCCGGAAGGCCCCCCTGGTTCCGCTACCAACAGTGGGCGTTCCGTTTGAACGAGTAGCGATGGACCTGGTCGGACCCTTCCCGAAAAGTCAGGCGGGCTACCAATATATCCTTGTCTTGATGGACTACGCCACCCGCTTCCCTGAGGCTGTCCCCTTAAGGAGTATCACGGCCCGCACTATTGCAGCAGAGCTCGTGAAAATCTTCGCCAGGGTAGGTCTCCCTCGGGAGATACTTACTGACCAAGGGACCAACTTCACCTCTAAGTTGTTCCGTCAAGTATGTGCCCTGCTAGGGATTAAGAAACTGCAAGCCTCAGTTTACCATCCCCAAACGGATGGGTTAGTCGAACGTTTTAATCGGACCCTGAAGGGAATGTTACGACGCTTCCCCACCCAGGACCTCCGTCAGTGGGATCAACTACTTCCCCCTTTACTACTGGCGGTTCGGGAAGTTCCACAGGCTTCCACGAAGTTCTCTCCATTTGAGCTCCTCTATGGGCGAAGGCCCCGCGGAGTGATGGATCTCCTGAGGGAAACTTGGGAACATACACCATCCTCAACGCAGGGCCTCTTACAATACGTCTTGCAGCTGCAGGAGCGGCTGGCCCGGGCGGGTGAACTTGCGAGGGAGAACTTAAACACGGCCCAAAGGGGCCAGGAGCAGCAGTATAATCGGGGCACCCAGGTCCGATCATTTGCCCCCGGGGACCGAGTTCTCCTCCTGCTCCCCTCGGAGGAATCAAAACTGTTTGCCCGTTGGCAGGGCCCGTATGAGGTCCTTCGCCAAGTGGGGCCTGTCAATTACGAAATCCGGCAGCCTGATCACCGGAAGGGAAAGCAGATTTATCACGTAAATCTTTTAAAACCCTGGCGGGAACGGGAAGGACTACTAATTGCCCCATACCCACCTGAACCAGACCTCGGGCCACAACTCCCCGAAGAGTCTGATAGTGGGGAACCACAGCTAGCCGAGACGCTCACTGCCGAGCAGCGGGAACAAGCCCTCTGCCTAGTGAAGGCATTCCCCAGGACCTTCACCCCAAAGCCCGGACGGACTACGCTCGCCTACCATGCAATCCAGACCGACCCCGGGGTGGTGATCCGAGAGACGACCCGGCCATTGCCTAGGCGAATGCGAGAGGCCGTGGAGGAGGAAGTCCAGGCCATGTTGGAACTGGGTGTTATTGAGCGTTCCCAGAGCGAATGGCGGAGCCCCGTCGTCCTCGTTCCAAAGCCAGATGGGAGCCGGCGGTTTTGTATTGACTTTCGGAGAGTCAACGACATTTCAAAGTTTGATGCATATCCAATGCCCCGCGTCGATGAGCTCCTCGACCGGCTTGGAGAAGCCTGCTATATCACCACATTAGATCTCACCAAGGGGTACTGGCAGATCCCCTTGGAACCCCGATCTAAGGAGAAGACCGCGTTTGCCACCCCTTCCGGCCTGTACCAGTTTACTCGGATGCCTTTTGGCCTCCATGGGGCCCCCGCAACCTTCCAGCGCTTGATGGATCGGATTTTGCAACCTCACACCAAGTACGCCGCCGCCTACCTGGATGATGTGGTTATCTATGGCAGTAACTGGGAGGAACACCTCAACCGAGTGGCGGCTGTCCTCCGGGACCTCCGCGCCGCCGGCCTCACAGCCAATCCCAAGAAATGCCGAATCGGGCGGGAAGAAACCACTTATCTGGGGTACACCCTGGGGCACGGACAGGTACGCCCCCTCATCGGGAAGGTTCAAGCACTCCAGGAATGCCAGGCACCAACCACGAAGAGGCAGGTGCGTCAATTCTTGGGCCTAGCTGGCTATTACCGGCGGTTCGTACCCCACTTTGCAACTATTACGGCCCCTTTAACAGAACTCCTGACCAAAGATAGCCCCCGCAGAGTGTGCTGGTCTGATGACTGCGAGCGGGCCTTTCAAACTGTCAAAGACCGCCTGTGTAGCGAGCCCGTACTCTTCAGCCCGGACTTTGATCGTGACTTCATTGTCCAGACCGATGCCTCCGGCGTGGGGCTTGGCGCAGTCCTCTCACAGGAGGTGGACGGGGAGGAGCACCCTATTGTTTACATCAGTCGGAAATTGTTCCCCCGGGAGCGAAACTACTCCGTCCTGGAGAAGGAGGCCCTAGCTGTTAAGTGGGCGGTGGATGCTCTCCGCTACTATCTCCTCGGGGCCCCCTTTATACTGGTCACAGATCATGCACCCCTGAAGTGGCTCAACAAGATGAAGGACGCGAATGCCCGCCTTCAGCGATGGTATCTTACGCTACAAACCTACGCCTTCACGATCCGCCATCGGGCGGGACGGGATAACGCCAATGCGGACTTTTTCTCCCGTCTGGGGGAGGCTGAGGACGCCAGCTCCGAGGTTCGGGAGCTGGATTTGAGGGGTGGGGTATGTAGGGAGCCAGGGTGGCTGCCCTCTGAACCGGAGGTAAAAGGGCC
>NW_020705247.1:0-718 GCF_002925995.2 Terrapene triunguis
TGTAGGGAGCCAGGGTGGCTGCCCTCTGAACCGGAGGTAAAAGGGCCTTTCTCTCAGCCGGAGTGGGCGGGGCCAGCCCAAGCTAGCTCCAGCCCCCGGAAGGGGAGGGGTGGAACAGGAAGTATAAAGGGCGGGGCCCTTAGCTCAGTCAGAGCAGCACCAAGGAGGGAGGCAGACGCAGACCGCGGGCTGCTCCCTTCAGATCCTGCTGCCACGCCAGGGGAGGCCCTGGACCAGTGGAAACCGCACCGGGAGGACGGACTGGGGCTGCCAGGACTGCCCGCTGCCGAGTACCCAGGGGAACTGGAGGAGCCGGAGTGGGAGCTGGAGCTGCCAGCAGCCAAGGACTGGGGGGAGCTGGAGGAGCCTGAGCCTGAGGAGGAGCTGGAGCTGCCAAGAGCGGACTACCCCGACGCACTGATGGGATCAGAGGGATCCGGACGAGCGATCGGGTAGGAAGTAGCCCAGGGACAAAGCTGCACAGTGGTGAGTCTGTATCACGGAGGGACCCCGCTGATCCAGTGGCGGGACCCTCGTCCTGCCACCGTCAGGGCCCTGGGCTGGAACGCAGTGGTGTAGGGTGGGCCTGCGTTCCCCTACCCGGCCGAGCCACGCCGGGACCTTTGCCGGCGCTCCCCTGCCTGAGGGGCGCGCTACTGACCTTTGCCGGCGCTCCCCTGCTTGAGGGGCGCGCAACTGACCTTTACCGGCGCTCCCC
>NW_020705247.1:818-1098 GCF_002925995.2 Terrapene triunguis
CCATTACCGGCGCTCCCCTGCCTGAGGGGCGCGCTACTGACCTTTGCCGGCGCTCCCCTGCCTGAGGGGCGCGCTACTGACCGTTGCCGGCGCTCCCCTGCCTGAGGGGCGCGCTACTGACCTTTGCCGGTGCTCCCCTGCCTGAGGGGCGCGCTACAGACTCTGGCTGGCAGCCTTTCCGCTGCTAATTCCCCGCTGGCGGAGGCGTAACCCCGGCCAGCCCGTGACGACGTAGCTCCCCACCGCCCCCTAGCGGGTAGGCGGACCGACACCGATCACA
>NW_020705248.1:0-5958 GCF_002925995.2 Terrapene triunguis
CTTTGTTTGCTTCTCCACCTGGTGTGTTTATTGGCGCGAAGCACGCCAGGCAACGAACCCCTGTTGCTTTGCCTCGGGCACCTCTGTGCCAGCAACAGTTTTTGGCGCCCAACGTGGGGCTCGAGGCTGAAATTTAGCCTTGCCCGGATCCCTCCTGGAGGCCGACGGACTACGGCGACGACCGACGCCCAGCGCGCACCGGTGACTTCATCGGAGGCCTCAGCGGAGACGTGGTTTGGTCGACCCCGGAGGGCACAACGGTGCAACGCGCTTGAGTAGTGGAGAAGCAGCTGTGGCCGCGGGCGACGGTGGGGAACCGGTCCTGTGGATAAGGTAGGAACAGTCCAGTGGGGACTTTATCTGTCTTGACCTGGGGACGCCCAGTGTCTACCTGTTTTGACTTGGGGACGCCCAGAGTCTCCCTAATATGGGGCAGGGACAGAGTACGGCAGGCAGGGCAAGGTGTACACCCTTGGAATGCATTCTGGTGAACTGGAAAGTGTTTGGATCGGATCCGTTGATTAAAAGTAAACTGAAAAGATTTTGTACAGTAGACTGGCCTCAATATCAGCTAGAGGACCAGGAAAGGTGGCCACCGGAGGGATCACTCAATTATAATACGATCCTTCAATTGCTTTTGTTTTGTCAGCGTACGGGTAAATGGAATGAACATATGTATGTACAGTTGTTTATGTTGTTAAAAGATAGGTCAGATCTTTTGCAAAGGTGTAATTTGACTCCGTCAGGTTCGGTAGTAACTACAGTTAGTCCCCAGAACCCTCCTCCGGTTGTGATGGCAGAGTCGGTGTCCCCTTCGGCTCCAACACCCCCACCATATAAAGACAGGGTCTCTCAGGTCCCAGAGATTGCCCCCTCGGTGGGATTCTATCCATTACTTACTGAGACTCGGATAGCCCGCCCTGGATCAGACAATCGCCCGGCCACTACTATGCAGGTTTACACCCAGGTGCCTTTTAACGCAGTGGACCTGGCAGCTTTTAAGGCACAGGCAGGGGAATTCTCTACGAACCCAAGCAAGTTTATCTCAGCCTTTGAAGGGTGTCTGGCTAGCTGTAAACCTGACTGGGATGACTGTAATGTCCTTATGCGGACCCTGTTGTCTGAGGTGGAGCGTAATCAGGTTGTGTCTAAAGCAAGGGAGGAGGCACAGAAGAGACATGAACTGAATCCATATCACGTCCCTACTGTTGCAGTCCAGGTCCCCCTAGCAGATCCCGGGTGGAATCCTAATGACCCTGCGGGCCAAACGCGTCTCACTGTATACAAGGAGCTCCTATTACATGGTCTCCGACACTCAGCTGTCCGACATAACAATTGGGCTAAGCCTTATGAGCTAGCACAGGAGCCAAAAGAGAGTCCGGTTGCTTTTCTGCAGCGTATCCGGGATACCATCAGGCAAACTACTAATGCAGACCCTGATGAACGGGAAACTGAGGCAATCATAAAGGGTATCTTTACCAGCCGTGCAGCCCCTGATATTAAAAGGAAACTGCAGAAAAAGGAGGATTTGATGGGCATGACCATAGCACAGATTCTGGAAACTGCAAACAGGGCTTACAGCCTTAGGGAGGGAGAAAAGGAAAAGAGGCAAGCGAAAATGATGGTTGCAGCAGTACAGGCCGGTGGCAAGGAAAAATTCCAGGAAGGTGGAAGGGGCCGGGGAATGAGAGGACGTGGACGTGGGCGCCCTGGCTCACAGGAAAGGCGTCTGGGTCGCAACCAGTGTGCCAGATGCCGAAAGGAGGGACATTGGAAAAATGAGTGCCCCGAAAGGGAAGGTACCCCTATGATGGCAGCGGAGGATCAAGAATAGGGGTGTCAGGGGAGACGGACTATCCTGCCCCCGGAACCCCGAGTAAAAATGCGGGTGGGAGATTCAGACATAGACTTTTTAATAGACTCTTGAGCTGCACGAACCGCTGTAAACCAACCCCTGCAGCTGCCTGTGGCAGATTCCCTCACTGTGGTGGGTGCCACAGGGAAAGGAACCAAGTGCCCAGTATATGCCCCAGCGGAATGTGCTTTGGGAAACAGAACTCTATCTCACAAACTGGTTTACCTCCCCGATTGTCCAACGCCTCTATTGGGACGGGACCTGCTTTGTCGCTTAGGTGCCACACTGCATTTCACCCAAGATGAAATAACCCTCACCTTACCCCCAGAGAATGCCTGGATAATTACTCTTGCAACTGAGCCCTCAGCCATGCAAGCCCCAGAATGGAGCCAGTGGGAAAAGCAGGTTTTTCCTCTGGTATGGGCATCAGGGGTCCCAGGGAAGGCAAACCGTCAGACCCCTGTTCATATTCAGCTTCTCCCAGGCAAAAGCCCAGTGTGAATCAAACAGTATCCGATTAAGAGGGAAGCCAGAGAGGGACTGCAAGAGACTATAGATCGGTTCCTAGAGTGCGGTGTACTACGAGAATGCCAGTCAGCTTGGAACACCCCCATTCTGCCCGTGCGAAAGCCCAATGGCACATACCGGCTGGTTCAGGACCTAAGGGCGGTTAATGAGCGGGTTAAGACTCTGCACCCCCTTGTTCCAAACCCGTATACACTGTTGGCCTCTATAGGGGGGCAGTATACCCATTTTTCTGTCCTAGATTTGAAGGATGCTTTCTTCACGATTCCGGTCGACACCCAATCTCAGGAAATTTTCTCCTTCGAGTGGGAGGACAACAGAAGGGTTAAAAAGCAGCTTTGCTGGACCGTGCTGGCCCAGGGATTTAAAAATCCCCCCACTTTGTTCGGCCAGGCTTTGGCCAGAGACTTGGAGGAGTGGGACAATGAGGACAAAGTCCTCCTCCTGCAATATGTGGATGACTTGTTGATTGCTGCTGTGGGTCTAATCCCTTGTCTTAAAGCCACTGTAAGCCTCCTGAACTTTGTTGGACTCAGAGGATATCGAGTAGCACAGAGTAAGGCTCAGATTGCTCTCCCAGAAGTACGGTATTTAGGATTTTACATCAGGCAGGGGGAACGTCAGCTTTCAAGTGAAAGAAAGGAAGCTATCTGTCAAATTCCCATTCCAAGCAATCGTAAACAACTCAGGGCGTTTCTGGGCATGGCAGGCTTCTGCAGAATATGGATCCCAGAGTTTGGACTGTGGGCTAAACCCTTGTATGAATGCGTTAAGGGAGCGGATCATGACCCCTTTCACTGGTCCCCAGAAGCGGACAGGGCATTTAAAATCTTAAAAAGGAAACTAATGGAAGCTCCAGCTCTAGGCCTGCCGGACCTAGTTAAGCCATTCCAACTGTATGTGCATGAACGGAGAGGGGTGGCCCTGGGAGTGCTTACCCAGCTATTAGGTGCCTGGAAGCGTCCTGTGGCGTATTTCTCTAAACAACTGGATCAAGTTTCAAAGGGATGGCCAGCCTGTTTGAGGGCGGTCGCAGCAACTGCCCTAGTGCTTGGGGAAGCTGAGAAATTGACACTGGGAGGAGTTGTGCAAGTGTATACTCCCCATATGGTTCAAGCCCTGCTGGATACTAAGGGTGGTCTCTGGCTTACACAGGCTCGGGTTGCTCAGTATCAAGCAAAACTGTTAGAAAATCCTGAAGTTACCCTACATACCTGTCCCTCCCTTAACCCAGCCACCCTGTTACCGGAGACAGAGGAGCAGGAACATGACTGTCTGGAAATCATAGATGTCCAATACTCCAGCCGCCCAGACTTAAAAGATCAACCCCTCCCTAATGCTGATTATGAGTGGTATACTGACGGCAGCAGTACAGTTGTAAACGGACAGAGGAGGGCAGGCTATGCTATTGTATCTCTCCATAAGACTGTGGAAGCAGAGGGTTTACCTGCTGGGACATCAGCTCAGCTGGCTGAATTGGTAGCCTTAACCCGTGCACTTGAACTGTCAAAAGGAAAAAAGGTTAACATTTTTACTGATTCCAGATATGCCTTTGGAATACTACACGCCCATGCCGGTCTGTGGAAGGAAAGAGGAATGTTGACAGCCCAAGGTTCTCCGGTTAAACATGGGCCTCAAATTCTCCGGCTTTTAGAAGCGGTACAGCTCCCCTCAGAAGTAGCAGTGATACACTGCAAGGCTCATCAAAGAGAAGATCAAGATGTGGCTAAGGGTAATGCCAGGGCGGACAGAGAGGCCAAGCGAGCTGCTACCCTGGAACCACAGGAAGCTGAAGATGCCCATATGCATGCCCTCATCCCATCAGTGGGGGAGCTCCCGACCCCTCAGTACTCTCACGAAGAGAGGAACCTGGCCAACACACTTAGGCTCCGGGAAAAGGAGGGATGGCTCCACTCCACGGAAGGAAAAATCCTCCTACCAAGGAATCTAATACGGCCAGTACTACAGAAACTACATCAGTCTACCCACGCAGGTAGAGAAGCTCTTTCCCAGCTTATGAATAAATACTTTCTAACCTCTGGACTTAGGCCTCTGGCCTCCCAGGTGCAGGCTGAATGTCTAGTCTGCCAAAAGAACAACCCTCGACCTGGAGTGTCAGTGCCACCAGCCACTCTGGAGCCTACCCCAGGCCCAGGACTAGTTTGGCAAATAGATTTTACTGAGTTCCCCCGGACCCAAGGATTCAGATACCTTCTCGTCTTAGTGGATCGATTCAGCGGATGGCCTGAAGCCTTCCCATGTCGTAACAACACTGCCAAAACGGTGGCTCTTAAGTTTGTCAAGGAAATCATTCCTCGCTTTGGACTCCCCCAGTGGATGGAATCTGACAACGGAACACATTTCACATCCCAAGTTGTTCAGAAGATATCGGATGCCCTGCAAATCCCCTGGAAGCTCCACACTCCATGGCGACCGCAGGCCAGTGGGGTAGTGGAACGCACAAATCAGACACTTAAGCGGCACCTCTCAAAGGTCTGCCAAGAGGCTTCCCTTAAGTGGCCTGATGCTCTACCCCTTGTTTTGCTCCGCATTCGCGCTCTCCCAAAGGGCAGGTTAGGGCTCAGTCCCTTCGAGATTATGTTTGGAAGGGCATGGCCTATGAACGGTACACCGGTTCTGGCAGGGGAGTGGGAGGTAGGCTGTGGTTTCTTATCTCAGTACATGTGCTCTCTGTCTGCTGTTCTTTGTTCTCTCCACAGGTACACCAAAGATTTGCAGCCTCTCCCGCTGGATGTCCCAATCCACTCCTTGCAGCCAGGTGACTCCGTACTCGTTCGGACCTGGAAGGACGAGCCTCTCCAAGAGAAGTGGAAGGGACCCCACACTGTCCTGCTGGTCTCCCATACAGCAGCAAAGGTCGAAGGACACAAGAACTGGATTCATCACTCTCGCCTGAAAGCAGTGCCTGCTCCTGAACGGTGGACCGTCCAGCCTGCAGAGAAGACTGCCAGCGACGACCTGGGACTTAAGCTGTTATTCAAAAGACAATAAGGCCTGCTGGGAATGCCCTGTGATCTCTTTGGACAGTCACAGCGCACTCCCCGCAAGAACTCTGAGCATTGGTTGTGTTTGTTTTCACAGGGCCGGCCTAACCTGGTGGCCTGGTCCCTTTTGCTTTTAGTCTGCCTGCTATTGGTAATTGTTATTTTGTGGGTATTTGGGGAATTGTAATTGTCAGGCCCTAGGGTCACCTGCCCAGCATGAGTCCAGGTCCAGGGTCTGCCACAGTGGTACTCTTTGCCATAGGAACACTCCTCTCGTTACCTCCTGTTTCCCCCCGACCACATGCGGGATGGAAAGAAATCCCTACTAACTTGGAAACAAACACATATGAGTCCTTGAAGGTTTGCTTTGCCCAAGAGTTCAACCTCTCTAACTGCTGGGTATGCTCCCAAATCCCGGCATACCCTCTCATTGAAAACCCCAGCTTCATAGCACTCAATCATATCTTGTCCACAGAATATGAGAAAACTCAGCCAAAAGCTTGTTGAGTATTCTCAAAGGAGGGAGTTGTTGATGTCACCAGGCATCACCATCACCCCAGGTGACTCAGGAGG
>NW_020705249.1:0-2000 GCF_002925995.2 Terrapene triunguis
GGGTGGGGTGGTTGGTTTACAGGGAAGTAGAGTGAACCGGGGGGGGGGAGCCTGGGGTTCATCAAGGAGAAACAAACAGAAGTTTCACACCGTAGCCTGGCCAGTCACAAAACTGGTTTTCAAAGCTTCTCTGATGCGCACCGCGCCCTGCTGTACTCTTCTAACCGCCCTGGTGTCTGGCTGCGCGTAATCAGCGGCCAGGCGATTTGCCTCAACCTCCCACCCCACCATAAATGTCTCCCCCTTACTCTCACAGATATTGTGGAGCGCACAGCAAGCAGCAATAACAATGGGGATATTGGTTTCACTGAGGTCTATCCGAGTCAGTAAGCTGCGCCAGCGCGCTTTTAAACGTCCAAATGCACATTCCACCACCATTCGGCACTTGCTCAGCCTATAGTTAAACAGGTCCTGACTACTGTCCAGGCTGCCTGTGTACGGCTTCATGAGCCATGGCATTAAGAGGTAGGCTGGGTCCCCAAGGATAATGATAGGCATTTCAACATCCCCAACTGTTATTTTCTGGTCCGGGAAGAAAGTCCCTTCCTCCAGCTTTCGAAAGAGACCAGAGTGCCTGAAGACGCGAGCATCATGTACCTTTCCCGGCCATCCCACGTGGATGTTGGTGAAACGTCCCTTGTGATCCACAAGGGCTTGCAGCAGCATTGAAAAGTACCCCTTGCGGTTTATGTACTTGGTGGCTTGGTGCTCTGGTGCCAAGATTGGGATATGGGTTCCGTCTATCGCCCCACCACAGTTTGGGAATCCCATTGCAGCAAAGCCATCCACTATGACCTGCACGTTTCCCAGAGTCACTACCCTTGATATCACCAGGTCTTTGATCGCCCTCGCAACTTGGATCACAGCAGCCCCCACAGTAGATTTGCCCACTCCAAATTGATTCTCGACTGACCGGTAGCTGTCTGGCATTGCAAGCTTCCACAGGGCTATCGCCACTCGCTTCTCAACTGTGAGAGCTGCTC
Source organism: Terrapene triunguis (assembly GCF_002925995.2). Taxonomy (NCBI): domain Eukaryota; kingdom Metazoa; phylum Chordata; order Testudines; family Emydidae; genus Terrapene; species Terrapene triunguis. Next base: position 984 of record NW_020705249.1, read on the forward strand.
TTATCCTGGTATTCTGGCGCTTCAGGGCAGGGAAAAGCAAGTCACAAAGTTCCATGAAAGTGCCCTTACGCATGCGAAAGTTTCGCAGCCACTGGGAATCGTCCCACACCTGCAACACGATGCGGTCCCACCAGTCTGTGCTTGTTTCCCGGGCCCAGAATCGGCGTTCCACGCCATGAACCTGCCCCAGTAACACCATGATTTGCACATTGCTGGGGCCTGTACCTTCTGTGAGGTCTATGTCCATGTCAATTTCCTCATCACTCTCGTCGCTGCGCTGCAATCGCCTCATCGGCTGGTCCTGGTTTTGCTTTGGCATGTCCTGGCTCTGCATATACTCCAGGACAATGCGCGTGGTGTTCATAGTGCTCATAATTGCCGCGGTGATCTGAGCGGGCTCCATGATCCCAGTGCTATGGCGTCTGGTCTGAAAAAAGGCACGAAACTGATGGAGGGAGGGAGGGGAGGCTGACGACATGGCGTACAGGTACAGGGAATTAAAATCAACAAAGGTGGCTGTGCATCAGGGAGAAACACAAACAACTGTCACACAGAATGGCCCCCCCAAGGATTGAACTCAAAACCTTGGGTTTAGCAGGCCGTTGATTTCACGGAGGGAGGGGGAAGCAAATGAATACAGAACAAATCTGGTCCATCTATTTTTTACATCTTAAGCTGGCAGCAGACGGTGCAGCATGACTGATAGCCATCGGCATCTTCTGGGTGCTTGGCAGAAAATGACGTACTACGATTGATAGCCATCATCGTCAAGAATCAGATGCCCAGAGTGGAAAGTTTGGTGCAGTATTCCTTAGAGGAATCTGCTGAAGAACTTTCCCAGGTGCCTCTGATTGAACTCACTGAGGAGTATGACGACGACGGATACCAATTGTAATACACCATCCACTGCCAAAAGGCAAGGAGCTGCTGCTGTGTAGCAATGCAGCCCCACGTCTGCCAGCACCCAGATAGCCGATGATGGCTACCAGTCATACTGCACCGTCTACTGCCAAAAGG
>NW_020705250.1:0-1941 GCF_002925995.2 Terrapene triunguis
GGGGGGGGAGGGCGGAGGGTTCATCAATGAGAAACAAACAGAAGTTTCACACCGTAGCCTGGCCAGTCACAAAACTGGTTTTCAAAGCTTCTCTGATGCGCACCGCTCCCTGCTGTGCTCTTCTAACCGCCCTGGTGTCTGGCTGCGCGTAATCAGCGGCCAGGCGATTTGCCTCAACCTCCCACCCCACCATAAATGTCTGCCCATTATTCTCACAGATATTGTGGAGCGCACAGCAAGAGGCAATAACAATGGGGATATTGGTTTCGCTGAGGTCTATCCGAGTCAGTAAGCTGCGCCAGCGCGCTTTTAAACGTCCAAATGCACATTCCACCACCATTCGGCACTTGCTCAGCCTATAGTTGAACAGGTCCTGACTGCTGTCCAGGCTGCCTGTGTACGGCTTCATGAGCCATGGCATTAAGGGGTAGGCTGGGTCCCCAAGGATAACGATAGGCATTTCAACATCCCCAATGGTTATTTTCTGGTCCGAGAAGAAAGTCCCTTCCTCCAGCTTTCGAAACAGAGCAGAGTGCCTGAAGACGCGAGCATCATGTACCTTTCCCGGCCATCCCACGTTGATGTTGGTGAAATGTCCCTTGTGATCCACCAGGGTTTGCAGCAGCATTGAAAAGTACCCCTTGCGGTTTATGTACTCAGTGGCTTGGTGCTCCGATGCCAAGATAGGGATATGGGTTCCGTCTATCGCCCCACCACAGTTTGGGAATCCCATTGCAGCAAAGCCATCCACTATGACCTGCCCGTTTCCCAGAGTCACTACCCTTGATATCACCAGGTCTTTGATTGCCCTGGCAACTTGGATCACAGCAGCCCCCACAGTAGATTTGCCCCACTCCAAATTGATTCCCGACTGACCGGTAGCTGTCTGGCGTTGCAAGCTTCCACAGGGCTATCGCCACTCGCTTCTCAACTGTGAGGGCTGCTCTCATCCTGGTATTCTGGTGCTTCAGGGCAGGGGAAAGCAAGTCACAAAGTTCCATGAAAGTGCCCTTACGCATGTGAAAGTTTCGCAGCCACTGGGAATCGTCCCACACCTGCAACATGATGCGGTCTCACCAGTCTGTGCTTGTTTCCCGGGCCCAGAATCGGCGTTCCACGCCATGAACCTGCCCCAGTAACACCATGATTTGCACATTGCTGGGGCCCGTACTTTGTGAGAGGTCTATGTCCATGTCAATTTCCTCATCACTCTCGTCAACGCGCTGCAATCGCCTCCTCGGCTGGTCCTGGTTTTGCTTTGGCATGTCCTGGCTCTGCATATACTCCAGGACAATGCGCGTGGTGTTCATAGTGCTCATAATTGCCGCTGTGATCTGAGCGGGCTCCATGATCCCAGTGCTATGGCGTCTGGTCTGAAAAAAGGCGCGAAACTGACGGAGGGAGGGAGGGGCGACTGACGACATGGCGTACAGATACAGGGAATTAAAATCAACAAAGGTGGCTGTGCATCAGGGAGAAACACAAACAACTGTCACATAGAATGCCCCCCCTCCCAAGGATTGAACTCAAAACCCTGGGTTTAGCAGGCCGTTGAACAAATCTGGTCCATCTATTTTTTACATCTTAAGCTGGCAGCAGACGGTGCAGCATGACTGATAGCCATCGGCATCTTCTGGGTGCTTGGCAGAAAATGATGTACTACGATTGATAGCCATCATCGTCAAGAATCAGATGCCCAGAGTGGAAAGTTTGGTGCAGTATTCCTTAGAGGAATCTGCTGAAGAACTTTCCCAGGTGCCTCTGATTGAACTCACTGAGGAGTACGACGACGACGGATACCAATCATAATACACCATCCACTGCCAAAAGGCAAGGAGCTGCTGCTGTGTAGCAATGCAGCCCCAAGTCTGCCAGCACCCAGATAGCCAATGACGGCTACCAGTCATACTGCACCGTCTACTGCCAAAAGGCAATTAGCTG
>NW_020705251.1:0-2179 GCF_002925995.2 Terrapene triunguis
TGTTGGTCAGTGGATGGAGTTAAGTTAAGCTAAACTTCTTGAGCCAAATAATTTCTGATGTAACTTCTTTGTAATGTAACTCCTCTGCTACCTACTCTCAACCATATTATATGAACTAGAGTACTTTGTAGGTGGGCAGGGAGAAAGAAGACTGATGATATTTCCTGTCTGGAATATGTTCAAAATTATTTTCTTCCTCACCCCCCCAAAAAAGGTGAGAAGTGCCATACACCATCCCATCCTCTTGCTCATCTTGCTTCAAGGTCCTTGATCATGTTTCTCACAGTGACACACAGAATAACCAGTGCAGAATGTGCAAGACCAACTAGTAGCTGGTTGTAGTGGTTAGAGCAGGAGACTAAGCACTAGAGCCTCTGCTGGTGTAAATTGGTACGGCTCCATGGAGTAGAGCCTAGGAATCAGTACCCTGAGTTCTATTACTGCCTCTGCCATGGATTTACTATTTGACCACAGCTAAATCAATCGTTCAGAGCCCAAGTTTCCCCTTCTATAAAATGGGGGCAGTAATACTTATCTAGCTCACCAAGGTATTTTGAGGCTCAACAGTATTTGTGAAGCATTTTGACATCAGATGAAGTGTGCTATGAAAATGTTAATGATTATTTAGTGACTGAAGGCCAAACCCTTTTTGAAAAGACACAGTTGACATTTCACTTTACACACTATAAATGTGTCAGAAATGTAATTAAACTCTATGCATAACATTTACCATGACATATCATGCATCGGACAATGGAAGCAGCTTGAAATGATGGCTCTGTATGTTCCCGTTGCCCAGCCAATCTCACTAGGCGCTTTATCAGGGGTTCATTCATCCATTCTAGCAAATGTAATGTGGCACCTTCTGGGAGACAGGAAGCAACAAAAAGGCTACATAAAGACATGCGAGTAAGCTGTAAAAAAACCCAAGGGCTTTAGAAATGCATCAACCAGAAGGCCAAAAGCCAGACTGTCTAAACAGGATAGCCCAACGCCCTTTGCACAGCTGGAGGACCAGAATGAATGGAGTACTTTTGAAAAGCAACTTCTGGGACCTAGTACCTAGGACCCACAGCTTCAGGCTGTGAATTCAGTGAAAATTTGGCCTATAGAAAGGCTGATAATTTTTATAATGTGATTCATCTGTTCAGAACACATACCGCTTTATGTGAAACAAAGCCATTTGGCATGGTGGTCTCAACCTGCCCAGTCACCACTGGATAAGTGTCCACCTCACAAAACTAACTGCCACCAATCAGCAACCTTGCTGATAGTCACAGCAGGGAGGCAGAAACACTGAATGGCCATGAGACTGAAATACCCTCCCAACCCAAAGGTGTCATTCCGGTTCATGGTTGTGGCCTATTGAGGGGCAGAGTGGGAAAGTGTGTACTGCTCCTCTTGCACCCACCGCTGCCCTCCTGAGGGTAAAGGGTGGGTTTTCATCTCCAGGACTGTCCATCTGGAACTTCTGACCTACACAAAATCCACATGCAAACATTAAAAAAGCAAAAGCAAAGTCACTTCGCCTTTTAGCTTTTTCCTCTTGCTAACTGGGTCTTTGCTGCTATAAAATTAATTATCTGAAATTAATGGAAAAATACATCAGGGTCACAACCAGTGGAATCACAGTATCATTACAATTAAAAACACATAAGCTAGCTACACTAGCAATATTAGACAAAGTGAATTTTGATCAGAGCAGTTTTTAAAAGCTGAAACAGTTCAATAGACAAGAATTCAAACAGTTCTCCCACCAGTGGGATCAGTCTACGCTCACTGAAGTTAATAGCAAAACTCCCATTGACTTTATTGGGAGCAAAAATGGGCCCTCTGTGTGTGTGTGTGCATGCACGCATCTCTGTTTAGCAATAATGAGAGATGTGTGCATACTGTGAGATTAGGCTGCTTGCTATGTGTTTGCTCCCTTACCATGCGTTGCCAGCTCACCAAGAGCACATGTCACGTAATGAAGAGATTCTTCTTGAATTTCAGTAGACAGGATAGCCTGGAGGAGTCCTTCCACACATGGACTTTCAATGATTCCCTATGATGAGAAAGAGATGATATTTAGCTCTTTTACAGTGCTTTGTAACTTCCAAGGACTTCACAAACATGAACTAATTCATAGCATACAGAGGATAAAATGGGTTAGTGCTAACAATTGCCACCTGCTTAC
>NW_020705252.1:0-2193 GCF_002925995.2 Terrapene triunguis
GTTGGCTCAAGAAGGCTCTGTTGGTCAGTGGATGGAGTTAAGTTAAGTTAAACTTCTTGAGCCAAATAATTTCTGATGTAACTTCTTTGTAACGAAACTTCTCTGCTACCTACTCTCAACCATATTATATGAACTAGAGTTCTTTGTAGGTGGGCAGGGAGAAAGAAGACTGATGATATTTCCTGTCTGGAATATGTTCAAAATTATTTCCTTCCTCACCCCCCCCCAAAAAAGGTGAGAAATGCCATACACCATCCCATCCTCTTGCTCATCTTGCTTCAAGGTCCTTGATCATGTTTCTCACAGTGACACACAGAATAACCAGTGCAGAATGTGCAAGACCAACTAGTAGCTGGTTGTAGTGGTTAGAGCAGGAGACTAAGCACCAGAGCCTCTGCTGGTGTAAATTGGTACGGCTCCATGGAGTAGAGCCTAGGAATCAGTACCCTGAGTTCTATTACTGCCTCTGCCATGGATTTACTATTTGACCACAGCTAAATCAATCGTTCAGAGCCCAAGTTTCCCCTTCTATAAAATGGGGGCAGTAATACTTATCTAGCTCACCAAGGTATTTTGAGGCTCAACAGTATTTGTGAAGCATTTTGACATCAGATGAAGTGTGCTATGAAAATGTTAATAATTATTTAGTGACTGAAGGCCAAACCCTTTTTGAAAAGACACAGTTGACATTTCACTTTACACACCATAAATGTGTCAGAAATGTAATTAAACTCTATGCATAACATTTACCATGACATATCATGCGTCGAACAATGGAGGCAGCTTGAAATGATGGCTCTGTATGTTCCCGTTGCCCAGCCAATCTCACTAGGCGCTTTATCAGGGGTTCATTCATCCATTCTAGCAAATGTAATGTGGCACCTTCTGGGAGACAGGAAGCAACAAAAAGGCTATATAAAGACATGCGAGTAAGCTGTAAAAAAACCCAAGGGCTTTAGAAATGCATCAACCAGAAGACCAAAAGCCAGACTGTCTAAACAGGATAGCCCAACGCCCTTTGCACAGCTGGAGGACCAGAATGAATGCAGTACTTTTGAAAAGCAACTTCTGGGACCTAGTACCTAGGACCCACAGCTTCAGGCTGTGAATTCAGTGAAAATTTGGCCTATAGAAAGGCTGATAATTTTTATAATGTGATTCATCTGTTCAGAACACATACCGCTTTATGTGAAACAAAGCCATTTGGCATGGTGGTCTCAACCTGCCCAGTCACCACTGGATAAGTGTCCACCTCACAAAACTAACTGCCACCAATCAGCAACCTTGCTGATAGTCACAGCAGGGAGGCAGAAACACTGAATGGCCATGAGACTGAAATACCCTCCCAACCCAAAGGTGTCATTCCGGGTCATGGCTGTGGCCTATTGAGGGGCAGGGTGGGAAAGTGTGTACTGCTCCTCTTGCACCCACCGCTGCCCTCCTGAGGGTAAAGGGTGGGTTTTCATCTCCAGGACTGTCCGTCTGGAACTTCTGACCTACACAAAATCCACATGCAAACATTAAAAAAGCAAAAGCAAAGTCACTTCGCTTTTTAGCTTTTTCCTCTTGCTAACTGGGTCTTTGCTGCTATAAAATTAATTATCTGAAATTAATGGAAAAATACATCAGGGTCACAACCAGTGGAATCATGGTATCATTACAATTAAAAACACATAAGCTAGCTACACTAGCAATATTAGACAAAGTGAATTTTGATCAGAGCAGTTTTTAAAAGCTGAAACAGTTCAATAGACAAGAATTCAAACAGTTCTTCCACCAGTGGGATCAGTCTACGCTCACTGAAGTTAATAGCAAAACTCCCATTGACTATTGGGAGCAAAAATGGGCCCTCTGTGTGTGTGCATGCACGCATCTCTTTTTAGCAATAATGAGAGATGTGTGCATGCTGTGAGATTAGGCTGCTTGCTATGTGTTTGCTCCCTTACCATGCGTTGCCAGCTCACCAAGAGCACATGTCACGTAATGAAGAGATTCTTCTTGAATTTCAGTAGACAGGATAGCCTGGAGGAGTCCTTCCACACATGGACTTTCAATGATTCCCTATGATGAGAAAGAGATGATATTTAGCTCTTTTACAGTGCTTTGTAACTTCCAAGGACTTCACAAACATGAACTAATTCATAGAATACAGAGGATAAAATGGGTTAGTGCTAACAATTGCCACCTGCTTAC
>NW_020705253.1:0-1627 GCF_002925995.2 Terrapene triunguis
CGTAGATACCAACAGGAAATGAATAATAAAATGAATGTCAATCTATGCAAAGGGTCCCTAACTGATATATTGAAGCAATGTAGATGAGCTCATAGTTGATAATTTAGCCCTTTCTTCCTAGCATCATAGGGGCTGGGTGGGATATTGTGGTTTCTTTTCTGTCAGATTTGCCTATGGAGATTTTGGAGCTTACCAGAGGGAGAACTAACGGAGCTTGGTTCCAAGCCATGTCTCCAAGAAGGTAAAAGGATCGTGTGAGAATAATATTGGATGTAGGCTTACAGGGATATGTCTGAACCTCCTGCAGATGATGTGGAAATTTCATAGTTTATGGGACTGCTTAGTAGCCCTGTGATAGGTTAAGAGAACCCATCTTAAATGGGCACCTGCTTGTATTTTGAATATCTATGGGTTTTCTATAGCATGCATCATTGTAGAAGCTAAGTGCTGACTTTTGTTGACAAAATTGTGTATTAGTTTGGCTTAGTTATTAAACTCTTGTACAGAATACATTGCTTTGCACTGAAGATTTTAGTCTCTGATTGTGGAGTTAACAAGAACATCATGCCAGTTCAATTCCACTTCTATGTCTGCAGACAAAATGAGGGGAAAACTCTGATTTTAGTCTGGCCCTTCCTCACACTGACAGAGGAGGATTAATAAACATAAACTTTTTTTAAAATTTTAATTAGTAACTTTCAGGGTTATTTTCCTTTTTTTCTCCTGAATGTCTGTGTTGGGTAGCCATGGGTGAATGAGCCAAAGTACTATACAAAAATGATGAGTTAAATACCGGTAGTGCAGATGTGGCACTATTGCAAACTGACCAATTGCCCGCTGGGAGCATTAGTCGGTAGAGTGGCGGATTGGGAGAGGGCATGCTGCTGATGTGAAGGTATTCCCTGCTCTCTCTGAAAATACTATTTAAGACATTTAACCGCCATCAGGACTAACATGAGAGAGGCAGAGTAGAAAGTTTACTGGGCTTAACATCTCACCTGCAGTATGACACCTCTTACAGTACAGCATACATCCCATGCCTCAGTACTGCAGTAAAGTGTCTGCAGAGGGTATGAAACTCATTAACCTCAATGAGCCTACTCTTAGAAATGCATACTACTCAACATGCATCATGGGTTAATGTATGTGGCCCGTAGAGGGTAGAATTTAGACTTTTTGAATGGGGCCGAAAAATGAATGTTATGACCATCCACTGCAGCACTCACTAGTGGCTGACTCAAACCCTGGTGTTGGTCTAAGAGGAAGCTACTTGGCTACTCTTCTGGTTGGATGAAATCCACCGTGTCTGTATTACTTTCCATTTAATAAAAGAAAAATGAAATTCTGGAGGTGTGTGTAAGAAAACAATCCCAGAATGAAAAGGTAGAAAAAACAAAAGATCCAGTCTGAACTGACTTTCAGGTTGGAGCAAGGCATGAAGGATGAAGACATTAGATTTCTGATAATATAGACAGCCACAAAATACTGTATGTGTCCAGATTCTTATGCCACATTGTTCCGTTGACTGCCGTGGAGGGATGAATTTGGTCCATTGAGTTTAAAAAGAGATATGAAGACTACGTAGATACCAACAGGAAATGAATAATAAAATGAATGTCAATCTATG
>NW_020705254.1:0-3994 GCF_002925995.2 Terrapene triunguis
TTAGCGGTTCCTCCTAACACTACAACACAGAACCAGCTCAAGCCCCCACCCAATAATCTGGGAAAATTTACCATCACTACTGGGTGCCTCAGAGAGAATACTTAGCCACTGTGTCAGTGTATAACAAAAGAGCACTTTCATTAAAAGGGAACGGGAACCAAGCATTAGTTTGGGAAAACACAACAACCACATTCAAAAACATGTGATCATAAGCCAACCTGATCCCACAATGCATTGAGCAGTGTCTTTTGCCTCAGTTTCCCACTCTTTACTCATCCAATGAACCAATGTCCCTTTAGCACATCACTCGCATCTCCCTCCACTGCACTCCACTCACAGTTGGCGGTCCTTGGTCAGGCAAAGACCCAGAGTTCAGAGGTGCATTTGTGTGGGTTCACTTCCCACCACAGGAGGGTGGAGCACTGAGCAGTGCCTCAGTTGCTGCCGCTGCAACTGACATCACAGTTACCGTCATTCACTCTGGCACTATCACTCACTCTGGTGCTGCTGCTACCGGTCACGCTCTGCAATGCCACATTCTCAGGTTCTACTACTGAACCCAGCAAATATGGTCTTTGCCCCCCAACTCATCACTAGATGTCAGAGGAGAGCTCATTCAGACCTTAGTTACACTAGAGACATAAGGGAATGAAGTCAGGCCCTTAAACCAATACTTAGGGTATGTCTACACTACGAGGGTAATTCGATTTTACTTAAATCGAATATGTGGAATCGATATTGCAAAGTCGAACGTGTGTGTCCACACTAAGGACACACTAAGGACAGTAATTCGACTTTGTGAGTCCACACTAACGGGGCGAGCGTCGATATTGGAAGCGGTGCACTGTGGGCAGCTATCCCACAGTTCCCGCAGTCCCCGCTGCCCATCGGAATTCTGGGTCGAGCCGCCAATGCCTTCTGGGTAAAAAAAATTTGTCGTCATCCGTCCGTCACTAACGCCCTCCCTCCCTCCATGAAAGCGCCGGCGGGAAATCAGTTCACGCACTTTTCTGGTCAGTGACAGCGCGGACGCCACAGCACTGCGAGCATGGATCACGCTGCGACCATCGCTGCACTTGTGGCCGTTCTCAACACCTCGCAGCTTATCATACACCTTTCCCTGAGGCAGATGCAGAGAAATCGGGCGAGGAGGCTACGGCACCGCCGTGAGAGCCTGAAGTCGGAGAGTGGCACAGAGCTGTCAGAAACCACGAGCCCCAGCGCCCAGGACATGACGTTGGCAATGGGGCATGTGGATTTTGTTGAACGGCGATTCTGGGCCCGGGAAACAAGCACGGACTGGTGGGACCGTATAGTGCTTCAGGTCTGGGATGAATCCCAGTGGCTGCGAAACTTTCGCATGCGGAAGGGGACTTTCCTCGAACTTTGTGAGTTGCTGTCCCCTGCCCTGAAGCGCAAGGACACCCGCATGCGAGCAGCCCTCACTGTCCAGAAGCGAGTGGCCATAGCCCTCTGGAAGCTTGCAACGCCGGACAGCTACCGGTCAGTCGCGAACCACTTTGGTGTGGGCAAATCTACCGTGGGGGTTGTTGTCATGCAAGTAGCCAAGGCAATCGTGAAGGTACTGCTCCCAAAGGTAGTGACCCTGGGAAACGCGCAGGTCATCATAGATGGCTTTGCCGCGATGGGATTCCCAAACTGCGGTGGGGCTATCGATGGGACTCACATCCCTATCCTGGGACCGGACCACCAGGCCAGCCAGTACATCAATAGAAAGGGCTACTTTTCAATGGTGCTGCAAGCACTGGTGGACCATCGGGGACGGTTTACAAACATCTACGTCGGATGGCCGGGCAAGGTTCATGACGCTCGCGTGTTCAGGAACTCTGGTCTGTTTAGACGGCTGCAGGAAGGTATTTTCTTCCCGGACCACAAGATAACTGTTGGGGATGTGGAGATGCCTACAGTCATCCTCGGGGACCCAGCCTACCCGCTAATGCCCTGGCTCATGAAGCCCTATACTGGCGCCCTGGACACAGAAAAAGAACTCTTCAACTACCGGCTGAGCAAGTGCAGAATGGTAGTGGAGTGTGCTTTTGGCCATCTCAAAGGGAGATGGAGAAGCTTACTGACTCGCTGTGATCTCAGTGAAACCAATATCCCCATCGTTATTGCAGCTTGCTGTGTGCTCCACAATCTGTGTGAGAGCAAGGGGGAGACCTTTATGGCGGGGTGGGAGCTAGAGGCAAATAGCCTGGCTGCTGATTACGTCCAGCCAGACAGCCGGGCCATTAGAAGATCCCAGCGGGACGCCCTGTGCATCCGGGAGGCTTTGAAAGCTAGGTTCCTGAGTGAGCAGGGCAACCAGTGACTTTTCAGTTTGTGGACAGAGAAGCTGAACCTGCCCCCGTTTCTTTACCCAGTTCATTTTGACTATCCTCTCCAGTTACATACCCCCTTCACCCCCTTCCCCTTCCCAAAAAATAAAATCATTTCGATTTTGTTAATGAACACCATTGTCTGTATTGCTGTTTTCGCGGGAATGTTTTAAACCGGGGACGCAGACTGTGGCGGGGGGCGGGTTTAGTGTTCTGATGCAAATGATGCTTCTAAACTCCCGGAATGACAGGCTCCGCACTGGTGCACTGGTTATTTCAATGGAGCCTGCCAGCACTCCTGGGGGGGACTGCGTGTATGTGTCGGCTATGTGACTTTCTGGCAGGGGGGGTAGGGTTACAGATCCCCTGCTGCGTGGATCTGTGAGCCAGGATAAGGACCGCTGCATAAGATCTGTAACTGCCCTCCCCCGCCACAAAGTCACAGAGCAACCCCCCCCCCCCAGAACATGAAAACCACCTCCAAGACTGACCAGGGTAACCAATGACTGCACTGTGTATGTGTCCTGATGCTGGACCTGACCCCGCCTCTGTACCCTGCTAAAGGTGACTGTCCTGTCCAATTACCAAGCCCCTTCCCCCCCTTCAGACAGACTCTCCTCCAAAAGAACATGATGGAAACAGTAATGAACAGAAACAAATATTTTATTGTGAACCACACATGAAACGTGGGGGGTGAAACTTGGACGGGGGCTTGTGTGAGGTGGGTAGGAAAGGACTTATCAAATTTTGGGGAATGAGAGCCTTCTAGTGCTAGAGCAGTCTGCAGGGGTTGACTGAAAGTTTTAACGGCCCTTGCCGCCCCTCCTTCTTTGGACTTTGGGTGAGGGTGGTGTGGGACTTGGTGGCGGGGGAGGGCGGTTAGAGATAGACTGCAGCGGGGCTCTGTCCTCCTGCCTCCGGTCTTGCAGAACATCCACAAGGCGCCGGAGCGTGTCCGTTTGCTCCCTCATTAGTCCAAGCAGCTTTTCAGTAGCCTGTTGGTCCTCCTGACGCCACCTCTCCTCCCGTTCCATGACTGCTCGGTGCATTTGTGACAAGTTCTCCCTCCACTGTGTCTGCTGGGCTGCCTGGGCTCGGGAGCAGCCCATTAGTTCTGAGAACATGTCTTCACGCGTCTTCTTCTTCCTCCGCCTAATCTGCGCTAGCCTCTGGGAGTGTGCTGACAGGCTGGGTTGGGAGACAGTCGCAGATGTGTCTGTGTGAATTTTAAAAAGGGAGTGAATTCCTGAGACAGATAAATGAAATTGTATACAAAGAACCTAGTCTTTCTCTGTGAACAAGACCATGCACTGCACCTCTCACATGCGCACTCAGGACAAGGTCGAATTTTCGGCCGTCGCCTTCAGTGCCTGTGGACTTGCGGAGGTCTTGGAGTGTTCAGAGAACTGTGGCTGGAGACCTGAACTTCTGGAGCGGGCAATAATGGTAAGCCGCAGACTTGTGGCTGCTTAAAACTCCAGCAGTAGCACTGGCCTCCTTTCACATTGAAAGCAATGCCAGTCTCTGCTGCCAGCAATCAGGACAGCATCAACTCTGCCCCTGTCCCACCCCCTCGCGGCTGTCCCAGGGAAAGATCCCTGTATGCTGCCCCTCTCCCTCCACCGCGTGGCTGTAAAGCAGTCCCAATACTAACA
>NW_020705255.1:0-2719 GCF_002925995.2 Terrapene triunguis
TCCCCTCCCTAATTCAAAGCAGGGCGTCATGAGCGACATCACCCTCCTGAGGATCCCGGACACCCAGAGAGAACGCATGCTGCGGGAAAGCATGCAGAAACCGGGGCCGTATGCCGCCATGCTATGTCGGGCCATGATCCCGGAGTACTTGATTGTGGCGTGGAGGGGACATGTCTGCTACCACGGAGGGCCCACTAAGATCGCCCTACCCCGGAACCTGATCAACAGGCTTGAGCTCTACCTCCACGAGACCTACGAGGAGTTCTCCTACGAGGATTTCTCGTCGATCCCCGGCCACATTGACCGGATTTTCGCGTAGGTGCACTGGGACTTTGGAGTGGAGCGTCTTGGGCCTGGGAATCATGTAGTAACGGACATTGTGAAATTTTTTTAAAATACTTGGGACTAAATTGAGAAGAGCCTAAGACAGAGAAATCATGCAAAACCCATTTGTTACCTTTGTAAATATTCCTGTTTTGTACCTGATTATTTTTTTACTAGTTTACAGCACTTTTATAAATATACATTGTTAATAGTATAAATATTACCGTTCTGTTTTAAATAAATGTTTACATGTTTACAGCACTTACTGCTTGATCCTTCCCCTGATTCTGTGTCCGGGGTAAGGGATGGGGACGGTTGGTACGGGATCTCGGTAAGGGTGATGAAGAGCTCCTGGCTGTCGGGGAAATCAGCGGTGCCAGCGCTGTCGACTGCCTCGTCCTCCTCATCTCCTTCCTCCTCTTCCCCGTCCGCTGAGGAACCGGCCGCGGACAATATCCCATCCTCGGAGTCCACGGTCAGGGGTGGGGTAGTGGTGGCGGCCGCTCCCAGGATGGAATGCAGTGCCTCGTAGAAACGGGATGTGTGGGGCTGGGATCCGGAGCGTCCGTTAGCCTCTTTGGTTTTTTGGTAGCCTTGTCTCAGCTCCTTGATTTTCACGCGGCACTGCGTTGCATCCCGGCTGTAGCCTCTCTCTGCCATGGCTTTGGAGATCTTCTCGTAGATCTTAGCATTCCTTCTTTTGGAGCGCAGCTCTGAAAGCACGGACTCATCGCCCCACACTGCGATGAGATCCAAGACTTCCCGATCAGTCCATGCTGGGGCCCTCTTTCTATTGGATTGCACGGCCATCTCTGCTGGAGAGCTCTGCATAGTTGCCACTGCCGCTGAGCTCCCCTCGATGTCCAAAGAGGAACTGAGATTCAAACTGCCCAGACAGGAAAATGAAAATGAATTCAAATTTTCCCGGGGGTGTGGCTGGTCAGAGCATCCGAGCTCGGACTGCTGTCCAGAGCGTCAACAGAGTGGTGCACTGTGGGATAGCTCCCGGAGCTATTACCGTCGATTTCCATCCACACCTAGCCTAATTCGATATGGCCATGTCGAATTTAGCGCTACTCCTCTCGTTGGGGAGGATTACAGAAATCGATTTAAAGAGAGCTTTATGTCGAACTAAATGGCTTCCTGGTGTGGACGGGTGCAGGGTTAATTCGATATAACGGCGCTAAAGTCGACATAAAAGCCTAGTGTAGACCAGGCCTTAGATTAAATAACTGATTGAGGTGCTCAGCACTCAACTTCTGGTATTGTCAAACCCAAGTATTCAAAAATCATGAATCTGTCTCCTGCCCCACCCAAATAAACAAATAGTGTGTTTGGCTTAAAATATGAGATTTTAAAAATAAATTTGGGGTTCTTTCTCCCACTGATTTCAGTGGTTAGGACTGCTTAGCAACTCTGAAATACCAAACTACTTATTTATATGCATAAATATTGCCCAAGAGTCAAGATTTTCAAAAGTGACTACTGATGAGAGACTTTATAAGGACCTGATTTTCAGAAGGGTGTTCAGCACCCATCTTCTGGAAATCATATTCTTTTACGACTCCTGCCTCAAGATGGTCAGCCAAAAATCATTAGTCGCTCTTGAAAGTCACGCCTTCAGGCACCAAAGTTTCCAAAATTTCAGCCTTACTGTTGTTACAAGAGAACTGGCCTTGACATCTGCCTTTAACCAAAGAGTCAGGGGACCCCTAGCCTCAAAGGATGTGTCTACACTGCACTTAAAAACCCATAGCTGGCCTGCGTCAGCTTACTCAGGCTTGCAGGGCTCAGGCTAAGGTACTGTTTAACTACAGTGTAGGCATTAGGGCTAGGACTGGAACTCAGGCTCTGGGACCCAACAAGGGGGGAGAGTCCTAGAGCTCAGACCCCAGCTTGAGCCCAAATGTCTACACCACAACTAAACAGTCCCTTAGCCTGAGCCCCACAAGCACAAATCAGCAGAACCAGCCATAGGTGTTTAATTACAGCACAGTCAGATCTATTGGACCCCTAAAGAGTCCCCTGGCTTTGCATTCTTATGTCTATTTTTCTGTTGTACCTCCAAATACTTTGAATAACTTTTTTCTTATACTCAGGTTTATTCTGTTTTATCTTGGATTTCTTATCTGGAAAGGCTCTCGTTTATAGTTAGTTTTGAATCATTTCCTGTGTTTAGTTAGGCTTAATGTCTTTGCTACACAGCAGAGTCCAGGAGAGGCAGAGTCCCAATCTTCTATTGTAGTAGACTCACCCTTTAATGACTAGATATTTTAGGGTCTCCTACGCCACAAAATATGCTGTGTAAAAAACAAACAAGATACAACAAGCCAGGAGTCATTAACATTGCACTAGTGTCTCATCAAAATACTGCTAAGTGTCAAATTTATATAGG
>NW_020705256.1:0-2665 GCF_002925995.2 Terrapene triunguis
CCCTCCACCGCGTGGCTGTAAAGCAGTCCCAATACTAACATTCCCCTTCCTAATTCAAAGCAGGGCGTCATGAGCGACATCACCCTCCTGAGGATCTCGGACACCCAGAAGGAACGCATGCTTAGGGAAAGCATGCAGAAACCAGGGCCGTATGCTGCCATGCTCTGCCGTGCGATGATCCCGGAGTACTTGATTGTGGCGTGGCGGGGACACGTGTGCTACCACGGAGGGCCCAGTAAGATTGCCCTACCCAGGAACCTGATAAACAGGCTGGAAATCTACCTCCATGAGACCTACGAGGAGTTCTCCTATGAGGATTTCTCATCAATCCCCGGCCATATTGACCGGATTTTCGCCTAGGTGCACTGGGACTATAGAGTGGAGCGTCTTGGGCCGCAGAATCATGAAGTACCGGACATTGTAAAAAATTTTTAAAATACTTGGGACTAAATTGTGAAGAGCCTAAGGCAGAGAAATCATGAGAAACCCTTTGTTAGCATTGTAAATATTCCAGTTTTGTAGCAGATAATTTTTTACTTTTTTAAAGCACTTTGGTAAAAACACATTGTTAATATTATGAATATTCCCGTTCTGTTAAAAATAAATGTTTACATGTTTACAGCACTTACTGCTTGATCCTTCCCCTGATTCTGTGTCCGGGGTAAGGGATGGGGACGGTTGGTACGGGATCTCGGTAAGGGTGATGAAGAGCTCCTGGCTGTCGGGGAAATCAGCGGTGCCAGCGCTGTCGACTGCCTCGTCCTCCTCATCTCCTTCTTCATCTTCCCCGTCCGCTAACATGTCCGACGAGGAACCGTCCGCGGACAATATCCCATCCTCAGAGTCCACGGTCACGGGTGGGGTAGTGGTGGCGGCCGCACCCAGGATGGAATGCAGTGCCTGGTAGAAACGGGATGTGTGGGGCTGGGATCCGGAGCGTCCGTTTGCCTCTTTGGTTTTTTGGTAGCCTTGTCTCAGCTCCTTGATTTTCACGCGGCACTGCGTCGCATCCCGGCTGTAGCCTCTCTCTGCCATGGCTTTAGAGATCTTCTCGTAGATCTTAGCATTCCTTCTTTTGGAGCGCAGCTCTGAAAGCACGGACTCATCGCCCCACACAGCGATGAGATCCAAGACTTCCCGATCAGTCCATGCTGGGGCCCTCTTTCTATTCTGGGATTGCACGGTCACCTCTGCTGGAGAGCTCTGCATCGTTGCCACTGCTGCTGAGCTCACCACGATGTCCAAACAGGAACTGAGATTCAAACTGCCCAGACAGGAAAAGGAATTCAAATTTTCCCGGGGTGTGGCTGGTCAGAGCATCCGAGCTCGGACTGCTGTCCAGAGCGTCAACAGAGTGGTGCACTGTGGGATAGCTCCCGGAGCTATTAGCGTCGATTTCCATCCACACCTAGCCTAATTCGATATGGCCATTTCGAATTTAGCGCTACTCCTCTCGTTGGGGAGGATTACAGAAATCGATTTAAAGAGAGCTCTATGTCGATCTAAATAGCTTCGTGGTGTGGACGGGTGCAGGGTTAATTCGATGTAACGGCGCTAAATTCGACATAAAAGCCTAGTGTAGACCAGGCCTTAGGTACTTACAAGGTCCATTACCATGGTATCGGATCACCTCACAATCTTTAGTGTTTTTATCCTCACAGCACCCCTGCAAGATGGGGACAATATTACTCCTCTCTTTTAAAGATGTGGAGCTGAGACCCAGAGGGACCAAGTGACTTGTTCAAGATCACACAGAAAAGTCTGTGGTGGAGCAGGGAATTGAACCCTGGTGTCCTAAATCCCAGGACTGCAACTTAAACATTAGGCTAGCCTACCACCTAGTTTGACAGGGCCCTTTTAAATTTCTCTCTTAATTTCTGGGTTTCAAATCAAACCTTTAATATACTTCCTCTAAGAGGCAGTTAACTGACTTCCTAACAACACATACATGTATGTTTATAGTGAGTGTGCTCAGAGTGAAGCCAAGTTGCACCCACACACGTTAGCCTCCTCTTTTCAGATGCTGCCGCCAAGAAAATAACTTGATACCTAGTCCATTCTCCTATCACCATAGCAACCACTGGTGAAAAGCATGATTTCCTAGAACAGAGATTAAAGATTGTTTAAGAAACCACAACCTGATCACAAGGCACCTGTGCCAAAAGTCCACACTAAGTAGCCATCTGCATCTAAGGAGCACACAGTCTCCCATGAATTGCTCATCTGCAATCCCAAAGACAACTCTATAAAAAGCTTCCACTACTAAAGCCAGGAATAAAACAAAACTAGCTTTTCCTCACAATAGTTGCACTCTGTGGTGGATGGAACTAGTCTAGAGCTCAGTTGACTAGCCCACTCCACCACGACTACTGAATGAAGGTTGATGAGGCTGGAGGTGTCATCAATCTGCTGAAGTGGGTGTAAAAAGGTTTTGAGCTTCAATGCCTACTACCATCACTGTGGAGTGAGGTGCCTTCACACCGCTTTGGTACCTACATAGCCTTCACATCAACGTGAATCAAACCCCACTATGAGTGAGGAGAATAGTTTAGTTTTGTCTTTTGTGTTTAACATGAGTCCCCGTATCCTGTCTAAAGGTTGAACAAGATAGCAATTCCTCTGGTGTTGTTCTATATCCCCTTCTCATCCTACCAACTTCCAGTTC
>NW_020705257.1:0-1846 GCF_002925995.2 Terrapene triunguis
TTAGCGGTTCCTCCTAACACTACAACACAGAACCAGCTCAAGCCCCCCCCCAATAATCTGGGAAAATTTACCATCACTACCGGGTGCCTCAGAGAGAATACTTAGCCACTGTGTCAGTGTATAACAAAAGAGCACTTTCATTAAAAGGGAACGGGAACCAAGCATTAGTTTGGGAAAACACAACAACCACATTCAAAAACATGTGATCATAAGCCAACCTGACCCCACAATGCATTGAGCAGTGTCTTTTGCCTCAGTTTCCCACCCTTTACTCATCCAATGAACCAATGTCCCTTTAGCACATCACTCGCATCTCCCTCCACTGCACTCCACTCACAGTTGGCGGTCCTTGATCAGGCAAAGACCCAGAGTTCAGAGGTGCATTTGTGTGGGTTCACTTCCCACCACAGGAGAGTGGAGCACTGAGCAGTGCCTCAGTTGCTGCCGCTGCAACTGACATCACAGTTACCGTCATTCACTCTGGCACTATCACTCACTCTGGTGCTGCTACCAGTCACGCTCTGCAATGCCACATTCTCAGGTTCTACTACTGAACCCAGCAAATATGGTCTTTGCCCCCCAACTCATCACTAGATGTCAGAGGAGAGCTCATTCAGACCCTAGTTACACTAGAGACATAAGGGAATTAAGTCAGGCCCTTAAACCTATACTTAGATTAAATGAGTGCTGAGCACCTCAATCAGTTAACACCTGGTATTGTCAAACCCGAGTATTCAAAAATCATGAATCTGTCTCCTGCCCCACCCAAATAAACAAATAGTGTGTTTGGCTTAAAATATGAGATTTTAAAAAATAAATTTGGGGTTCTTTCTCCCACTGATTTCAGTGGTTAGGACTGCTTAGCACCTCTGAAATACCAAACTACTTATTTATATGCATAAATATTGCCCAAGAGTCAAGATTTTCAAAAGTGACTATTGATGAGAGACTTTATAGCGACCTGATTTTCAGAAGGGTGTTCAGCACTCATCTTCTGGAAATCATATTCTTTTAAGACTCCTGCCTCAAGATGGTCAGCCAAAAATCATTAGTCACTCTTGAAAGTCGCGCCTTCAGGCACCAAAGTTTCCAAAATTTCAGCCTTACTGTTGTTACAAGAGAACTGGCCTTGACATCTGCCTTTAACCAAAGAGTCAGGGGACCCCTAGCCTCAAAGGATGTGTCTACACTGCACTTAAAAACCCATAGCTGGCCTGCGTCAGCTTACTCAGGCTTGCAGGGCTCAGGCTAAGGTACTGTTTAACTGCAGTGTAGGCATTAGGGCTTGGACTGGAACTCAGGCTCTGGGACCCAACAAGGGGGGAGGGTCCTAGAGCTCAGACCCCAGCTTGAGCCCAAATGTCTACACCACAATTCAACAGTCCCTTAGCCTGAGCCCCACAAGCACAAATCAGCAGGACCAGCCATAGGTGTTTAATTACAGCAGTCAGATCCATTGGACCCCTAAAGAGTCCCCTGGCTTTGCATTCTTATGTCTATTTTTCTGTTGTACCTCCAAATACTTTGAATAACTTTTTTCTTATACTCAGGTTTATTCTGTTTTATCTTGGATTTCTTATCTGGAAAGACTCTCATTTATAGTTAGTTTTGAATCATTTCCTGTGTTTAGTTAGGCTTAATGTCTTTGCTACACAGCAGAGTCCAGGAGAGGCAGAGTCCCAATCTTCTATTGTAGTAGACTCACCCTTTAATGACTAGATGTTTTGGGGTCTCCTACTCCACAAAATATGCTGTGTAAAAAGCAAACAAGATACAACAAGCCAGGAGTCATTAACATCGCACTAGTGTCTCATCAAAATACTGCTAAGTGTCAAATTTATATAGG
>NW_020705258.1:0-8562 GCF_002925995.2 Terrapene triunguis
GATCCAAACCCCCTTGGATCTTAAAACAAGGAGAAATCAATCTGGTTTTCCTGTGCTGGGTCACCCCCTCTGCAGTTGACTGAAACTGGGATGTACTTAGCTGTGGCTGCTGCTGAGTTAACAGAGACTTTCTAACAAGCTACTCCCGAGGATGTAAAAAGAAAAAAAAACAATTCAACTTGTAAATTGCCTTTACCAGTTCAAAGTTTGCTCACTGATTGAACCCTTCTCTTAACAAAGCCCCTTGTTAAAAAAAACTTAACACCTCTGCCTTCAGGCAAGGAGAGATAAGATATGCATCTACCTTCAGCTCTGCTCTCCAAGCAGCTAAAAGGAAAAAAAAAATCTCTTACTGGCTTTTGGGTTAAAACGATCTCCACCGCTATGCCACCATGTCACGGAGTATGGGGGGACTCAGGGCCCTGCACCCCCGGCGTCCTGCGATTCACCATGACTCTCAGCCAGCCAGTAAAGCAGAAGGTTTATTTAGACGACAGGAATATAGTCCAAGACAGGTCTTGCAGGCACAGACAACAGGACCCCCTCAGTTAGGTCCATCTTGGGGTCCCTGGGCACCCTAGCCCCCTTAGGGGATCAGAGCCCTGTCTGCCCCAAACCCTAGTCACTAGCCAGCCCCCGAGACTCTGGTTTCAGCAATCAAGATTGGTTACCTTGATTATCACTTCAAAAGTTTTTTTTCTCTTACTTAATTGGCCTCTCAGAGTTGGTAAGACAACTCCCACCTGTTCATGCTCTCTGTATGTGTGTATATATATCTCCTCGATATGTTTCACTCAATATGCATCCGAAGAAGTGGGTTGTAGCCCACGAAAGCTTATGCTCTAATAAATTTGTTAGTCTCTAAGGATGGACAGGTCACTGAGTGGCCCAAGCTATTGCTGGCAGGGGCTGACCAAGACAGAGGGACTATTAAGTCATGCCAGCCACCCCAGAGCACACTGACCGCTGACTGGACCTCCTACATTGTCCTTCATGTCTCCTCCGTTTTCCTTGACAGTCCTTCTAAGAGTAAAATACAAGTCTGCATGTGGCTGTAACAGCACTTTGAGATACTGGATCTTAAACTGGAAACTTAGCTTTCAGGGCAAGACTTCCAGAGGGAGCCCTGGCAAAAGACAGGCAGAGAGCAACTGGTGTGCACAGCACACGTTCTCAGCCAGAAGGCTGCCTAGGGCAGGACTCAAACCCACAGCACCTGGGTGCCAATCAGAACAGGTCACCTCAAGGCTGGCTGCTAACACCCTGGACTCACAACAAAGCCCCTGTCCTGATGCATATGCACAAGGGACTTTCTCTGACCTTAGGAAGAGTGCTGAGTAAGCTCCCCCCCCCCCCAGCAGAAGCTGGTCTAATAAAAGATACTTCCTCACCCACCTTCTTTCGCTCTGGCTCATCAATTAAGCTCAAGCCAGCTTAAATTTTTACCCAGAATAACTTTACAGATATTACTTCCTGAAAAGGGCAGGGAGTGCCAGATGCTCCCTGAGGTCAATCCCAAGTGGGTGATTTTAATTTGGGGAGGATCAGAGCCATAGTTTAAGTTGCAGGTGTGGGCAAAATAAGTTATGAGAACCATAATGTTCTGATATCACATGATCTTTTTTTTTTTTTTAAAGTGCATTGATTTATTTGTAGGGGCCCCTCTCACAGGAACCCCTTGCTCAAGGGTATGTATTGGAGGCAGTTACCCTATGCAGCTATGGCTACACTACTAAATTAGTGCATTAGCATATCTGCTGAGCTGGAAATCACACTTGCAGCTCCGATGCAGACATACTTATACTAAGACTACTTGCCCCAAAGCTTACAAGCTAAACAGACAAGGCATAAAAACAAAGCATTGTCCCCATTCTTACAGATGGGGAAATGAGGCACAGAGAGAAAATGGGTAGGATTTTCAAGAGCACTTTAGTGATTTAGAAAGTCAATGGTACTTGGGCTCCTAAATCACTTATGAAAATCCCTCCCTAAGCAACATGCCCAAGGGGGTTGTGGGTGAGCTGGAAATTGAATCTAGCGCTCTTAACCCCCAATCCAGTGCGTTATTCAAAGACCACCTTGTCCTGACTTTCATACACACTGTGTCCCATGGTAATCTACACAGATGAACACGAATTATAAAGTTAAAAGACAGAAGTCTAGTGTAAGTGCTGTGCAGTCTCGCAACTCCTTAGTGTCTTTTAGACATTCATGACTGTACAGCTATTGTCAGTCTGGGTCAGTGCTTGCACTGAAGCATTCTAGGTAAATACAGGAGGCGGCCATGGCAACACAGAACCAATGAGTTGTAGTTTCACTTCCTGTTTTGAAACTACCAGGGGAACACAGGAAGGCAGAATGCAAGTGCTCTGATAGGAATTTGTCTGTGGCTTTGGGAGGTTTACACTCCATCTCTTCTG
The DNA here is from genome assembly GCF_002925995.2 of Terrapene triunguis. Classification (NCBI taxonomy): domain Eukaryota; kingdom Metazoa; phylum Chordata; order Testudines; family Emydidae; genus Terrapene; species Terrapene triunguis. The sequence goes on from NW_020705258.1 coordinate 2,421, forward strand.
GGATCTTTCTTGTCCACAAGAGGTCAGGATCACAGCCATTGATCTCTTTAAAAACATGGCACTCTAAGCACATGATGCTAGGGGACTGGTTCACTACTGACAGAGAGCACAATTCATTTGGCCCTTTTGCACCTCCTTTGCCAATGCAAAGGGGTTGTGAACAAAGCAACCCCCTCCCATAAATAACACCTGTCCTGGGAGCCTCTCTACGAGGTACAGGATTGGCTCAGGCGACATTCTGGGATGTGTGGTCACAAGTGGGGAGCAAGGCACCAGTTATTCCCTGCATGTCACAGAAGCTGTGGAAAAATTGGAAAGAGTCCAGCGGAGGGCAACAAAAATGATTAGGGGTCTGGAGCGCATGACTTATGAGGAGAGGCTGAGGGAACTGGGATTGTTTAGTCTCCAGAAGAGAAGAATGAGGGGGGATTTGATAGCAGCCTTCAACTACCTGAAGGGGGGTTCCAAAGAGGATGGAACTCGGCTGTTCTCAATGGTGGCAGATGACAGAACAAGGAGCAATGGTCTCAAGTTGCAGTGGGGGAGGTCTAGGTTGGATATTAGGAAACACTATTTCACTAGGAGGGTGGTGAAGCACTGGAATGCGTTACCTAGGGAGGTGGTGGAGTCTCCTTCCTTGGAGGTTTTTAAGGCCCGGCTTGACAAAGCCCTGGCTGGGATGATTTAGTTGGGAATTGGTCCTGCTTTGAGCAGGGGGTTGGACTAGATGACCTCTTGAGGTCCCTTCCAACCCTGATATTCTATGATTCTATGAACTCTGGCAGTTCCCTAGAACTGCCCTAGCCTACAATAGCGGTGAACTGGTCCCCAACAGCCCCAGAATCAAGGAGACCAGTCCTCTCCTCACTTCCTGAGTTGATCCAAGAATGAACTGAATTCAGCACCAGGAATGCAGAGTGTGCCTTACTTAATTCCCCAACACCATCTTGAGGTTTCCCTAATGTGCTCCAGTCCAGGATGGCCCAACCTAATGTGATCTGAGATCACAGCTTGAGGCTGTAATTCCACAACAAACTCTTGTATAAAAGGGGAGTGGGCTTTTTGCTTAAAGAAGGGGATAAATTTCCACAGATTTTTGCATCTGAGGTGGGGGGGGGGGAAATCTCTGCAGATTCTCATTCTGCTGCTTCAAACCTGACTGCAACAATTCTGACACGTGTAGGCCCCAATCCTGCAGGAGCATAACTTTATTCAGAGTAGTTAATGGGACTAAAGACAAATTTAAGGCTGTGCAAGTGTGTTTGTGGGAGTGTGGCGCAAGTGCAGCCAGGTCTTCCCAAGATATACACAGGGTTTTGTTGATAATTTGACACTTGCATCTATGACATCCAGTGCAGAGCAGTTATCTGGCCCGCAAGCCAGGGCTTGGCAATAACTATTTGCATAAGGCAGCTACATTTATTACAAGCACTTCCTCGTTCAAGTGCAAGCTCCCACATCAATCCAGCAAATGACTAATCACAGCTGAAAGCCTATTTGGTCTACAAACTAGTAGCGAGTTTACCATCCTGGAACCGACAGGGCTCCGCATAATGCAAACAAGACCCAGTCAGATTATTTTATGTTCTTGCTCATTTCTCTGCTTGATCCAACGAACGCACTGAACTACCCCCAGCTTCCTTCAGACTCCCGCTCAGCAGAGCAAACAAGCGTTTTGCAAAACAAAGGGGGCCCACCAACTCCTTTCCGTGCTCCCTCCGTGAGCCAGGCAGAGAGAAGTCATTTGCAAACCTAAGGGAGCATCTGAGGCACTACAGTGGCCGAGAAGCCAGCCCCGGCTGCAAAATCCGGCCTCATCTAATAACAGAGGGCTCTAGGGCAGCGACCGGCGGGGGGGCCGCCGCTCCTTACCTGCGTGCGGGCAGCGGAAGAGCCAAACAGGAGCGCGAGACCGGCAGACACAGACACACGCGCGCGGCCTCTCTCGCGCACTCCTGGGGAGCGTTCTAAGCCCGCCCTCTCCGGGCCCCGAGCTTCAGCCGCCCATTGGCCGCTCTGCCTCGCTCCGAACGTCCATCAAGCGCTTGTGTTTGCCGGGGCAGCTGGTCGCTTGCCGCGTTGCCGCCGGAGAAGGGGGCCCGGGGAGCTGGCCTGGCCGGGGCCCCCGAGTGGCTGTGCAAAGGGACGGGGGGAGCTAAGCAAAAGCAGGGCGGCTTGGTGCAGTGAATACACAGGAGTGGGGCTCGGGGGTGGAGGTGCAGGACCCCGCGGGGGAAGGATGTATTACGGGTGCAGGGATGGACGGTCTGGTCTGGTCCGGTCCTGCCTCGGCTTTGTTCTCTCCCCAGGCGCCCTGGCTTGCTCAGCAGCCGAGCTGGGGAAAGCCCCGGCCGCTCTTATCCAGCTCTCGGACGAAATGGAAATTTCCCATCAGAGGGAAGTTTCCGGTTCCCTGAAGTGGTTGTTTCAGCGAGGCTGCTGGTGGAGTTGGTGTCTGCAGTGTAGGGCTTTCCCAGCAGATACTCTGGCTCGTTATGGAGTGATGGCTGCTGCTTCCCGTTCCCAGTGAAGGTTGCAAATGAGTTTTCACTATAAGCCTGATTTTTTTTATTTTATTTCATTTTTTGCCTCCCCAACCCCCAGAGTCCTCACAGAAAAGGTCAGGTCTGCTTCCAAATGGGTGGGTTAAATCTGGGACTAAAGGAAGACTTTTGCTACAAGAGCTGAAGGACAGTGGACGAAGATTGGTTACTTCTGACAGCTTAACAAGAGAGGCGCCCAATGGTTCCTGTAGCCTAACTTTTTTGCTACTATGTAGCGAAAAAGAAAAATAGATGATAGATGAAACCGACTTTACTGAATTTCCCTCCCTCAGGTTTAGTGCTCAGGGCAGGCATTTAGTTAATAACTTCAGTAATTTGACTTTAACACAGCAGTATGGGATGCAAGAGAACAGGGGTCATTCTCTGCCCCTTCACCCATTCCTGGGAATCTACCTTTAGCAAAGAAGGATGTCTTTATGGTGAGCAGAGTTAAGGATGTTTAGGTGCCTTGCTTAAAAAGTGCCATCTTATCTTTGCATTTCTTTCTAACATTGGGGAAGGTTGGTTGGTTTTGTGTGTGTGTGTGTGTGCTTTTGCTTGTGCATGCATTTTTAAAATATATGTTAACATATTTGAGAGGTTGTATGCACTCAAACCACTTTGTGTCTGCAACCCTGACTTCACCTAGGGTACTAGCACTGGCAAGAGTTATAGGCTTGTGCCCCAATCCTGCAAAGACTCATGCACATGCTTAATTTTACACACTCTGAGTTCACTCTCAGTGCATCAAATTTAAGCACACACAAGTCTTTGTGTCTTCCACACAGTGTGACCCGAGAGGGACTGAGGGATCTGCCGCCGAATTGCCGCCGAAGACCCGGACGTGCCGCCCCTTTCCGTTGGCCACCCCAGGCACCTGCTTGCTGTGCTGGTGCCGGCCCTGTACAGTGTATGTGCAAGATGACTGATAAGGGGCCCTGGAATTGAGCTTTGCAGGAGGCCCCAAGGGGACAAACAGTGTGACTGCTGACCACCTGTGAGCATTGACTATCCCATGTTAGTGTTTGCAAGAGTTGGGGGGCTAGCTTGGGTGTCCTGCTAATATTTCATGGCAGTAAATTACATTCTGTCCCTTTAAGGCCCATCGTTTCAGTTGGATACAATTTTTTCCCTTCATTTCCTGCCCTAAACTGTTGTGTAGGGGTGCCATGTAGTGTTTAATAGCTGCTGTGTTCCATCCCAGAAGTGGCTGCATTTCAGATGCAAGTGAAGTGATCTCAATATATTCCTTATCTTCCTCCCAAGGGCTTCTGTGGTTTAGCTAGTTAAGTGTACAAGACACCTCAAGATCCGCAGATGAACAGGCCTTTAATGCTGGTATTTTTGTAAGACTAGGATTGTAAACATGAAAATATGGTGGTTTCTACCTTAATACCAGCTGTACAGAAAATAGCACATCTCAGATGTGACAATCTCCAACATCAGTCACTTTCTTCAAGGAAGCAAATGGTGCATTCCTGAGGGATCCATTAGAGAACAGAAAGGTCCAATCCAACCTGCTCCATAAGCACAGAATGGGGACGTAGCTGCGGAATGTTGAGTCATATTAAATGAATGACTGAGCAGAATAAAAGCCCAGGCTGAAACAAAGTGGAATTTGGTGCTTTTGGTGTTGACAGTCAGCCAGCATCCACTCGAGGCTGGGCTCCGGGAGCTTTTGGCCATGCCTGGGAAAACCAATCTACAGGAACTTCATTTGCACAGGGGAAAAAGCAGGTTTATCAGGGTCTGGTAGGGGACAGCTATGGAATAATCTGCCCACAGGGGAAGTATAGCAGAGCAGCCTGTCCCTTTAAGGGCCAAGAGGCCCTGGGCCAGTCATCCCAGTTCAGCTGCACCTGTGCTGGGTGTGGGACTTAAAAAGAGGAGGGAAGTCCAGCACTGGGAGGCAGACATGCATGTATAGAGGTAGGAAGGCCTGGGAGGGATTGCTTGCAAGGAGCAGCCCAAAGGAGCCCAGGAAGGGTGAAAGCTGAGCCCAGAGGGTGGGCAGAAGAATGCTTAGAATCATAGGGGTAGAAGGAACCACAAGGGTAATCTACTCTAACCCCCTGCCAAGATGCAGGATTTGTTGTGTCTACTCTAAACCATGCAAGACAGATCGCTATCCAGCTTCCTTTTGAAAACCTCTAATGAAGAAGCTTCCATGATCTCCCTAGGCAGTCTGTTCCATTCTCCTACTGTTCTTACAGTTAGGAAGTTTTTCCGGAGATTTAATCTAAATCCTGCTTTGCTGTAGCTTGAATCCCTTGTCCTGCCTTCTGTGGCAAGAGAGAACAACTTTTCTCCATCTTTTTTATGGCGGCCTTTCAAGTATTTGAAGACCATCATCATGTCCCCTTTTAATCTCTTCTCCAAATTAAACATACCCAGTTCCTTCAGCCTTTGCTCGTATGGTTTGCATTCCATCCCTTTGATCATCTTTGTCACTCACCTCTGGATCCTTTCCAGTTAAACTATATCCTTTTTATACAGCAGTGACCACAGTACTCCAGCTGAGGTCTAACTGGCACTGAGTAGAGCGATACGATCACGTCCTGGGACTTGCATGTTATGCCTCGGTTAATGCTATGCTACCTAAAATTGCATTTGCCTTTTTTTTTTTTATTTGCAGCAACATTGCATTGCTGACTCAAGTTGAGGTTGTGATCCACCACAACTCCCAGATCCTTCTCAGCAGTGATGCTGCCAAGCCAGTTATCCCCCGTTCTGTATTTGTACATTTTTTTCGCACCTTACATTTCTTTGTTGAATTTCATTTTTTTGAGTTTAGCCCAGTTCTCCGAGTTATCAAGATCCCTCTGAATTTTAGCTCTAGCCTCCAAAGTGTTGGTAACCCCGCTTCCCGTCCCAGCTTTCTGTCATCTGCAAACTTGATCAGTATGCTCTCTATTCCTACATCTAGGTAATTACTAAAGATGTTAAATAACACCAGACCCAGAAGAGATCCCTGTGGAACCCCACTTGAGACCTCCCTCCAATCTGACATCATTCCATTAATAGTTACTCTTTGTTTGCGGTTGTTTAACCAACTATGTATCTACTAAATGGTAGTTCCGCCGAGCCTGCATTTCTTCAGCTTACTTATCAGAATATCATGTGGGACTGTGCCAAAAACCTTGATAACATCCAGGTTTATTATGTCCACCACATTTCCCCCATCCGCCAAATCAGTTACCCTATCAAAGAAGGAAATCAAGCTGGTTTGGCATGATTTGTTCTTAGTAAATCCATGCTGGCTGCTAGTGATCACCCCTTCATCCTCCAGGTATTTGCAAATTGAATGCTTTATACATTGCTCTATAGCTTCCCAGGTATCAAAGTCAGGCTGACTGGTCTATAGTTCCCTGGCTTCTCCTTTCAGAAGATTAGGGTTGGAAGAGACCTGTGGAGGTCATCTAGTCCAATCCCCTTGTCAAGGCTGTATCCCCACTTTGAACTTTAGGGTTCAAATGTAGGGGCCTGCATGAAAACTTCTAAGCTTATCTACCAGCTTAGCTTTGGTCCGCTGCCACCACCACAAGAATTCCCTCCCTGGGAAGCCTTGAGAAACCTTTCACCAATTCCCTGGTGAACAC
>NW_020705259.1:0-6898 GCF_002925995.2 Terrapene triunguis
TTGAGTAACGAGTCTATCCTGTCCTTGGTCTTCCTTTTGCTTGTAATGTGTTTGTAGAATGTTTTCTTGTTACCCTTTGTTTCTGGCTAGTTTAATCTCATTTTGTGCCTTGGCCTTTATAATTTTGTCCCTGCAAATTTATATTTGTTTATATTAATCCTTTGTAATTTGACCTAGTTTCCACTTTTTGTAGGATTCTTTTTTTGAGTTTCAGATCATTGAAGAACTCCTGGTTAAGCCAGGTGGTGGTCTCTTGCCATATTTCCCATTTTTCCTACACTGTTTATTCTTGTGCCCTTGATAATGTCTCGTTAGACAAACAGTTGTTAGTTTTGGTTGTGGTGGTGGTGGTGGTGGTTTTGTTACAAGCTAAATTAAAAAAACATTTTTTTTCTTCATCCTTCCCACCCTTTAATGCAGCAATCCCTCCATCAACCCAAGAAATAGTACACCTCTCTGAGAGACAGAACAAGCGATATTCACTCCTGTATCAGTGATATGTTTAAGGTGCAGTGTAGCAAGACCATCAGGACTAGAAGCAGGATCTGTATGACTGGAAAGGGAAGATTCTAGTTTGTCACAAGAACAGACAGTACTTTCTTCTATTCTTCATTGTAGCATTTAGAAATCCCAACGGAGATTGGGGCTCCTGTGACCTGAGGTACCTTGAGTAGCTCATACTGAGAATGGGAAGGTCAGGGAAGGCTGCAAAAAGGAGAGCAGATTCCCCCAAAACTGGTGGTTAACACAAGTTAGATTCACCAACCAGTCACAAACTGTGCTCCTGATCCCCCCACACTGGTTATAAAGAAGCCCCCTTTATTGCATTCCAGTCTCTGGCTCCCAATCAGCAAATAGGTCTAGTAAAGTGAGAAGTTATTTAAAACGCTATTCACTATACAAAATGTTCTGATCCCCAAAGGGCCAGCCACATAACCAGATCAATACTAGTTTGGATCTTGCCCAAAATACTACACTACCGGCTAGTCCTTTAGTATCTAAGGCCTGGTCTACACTAGGCTTTTATGTCGAATTTAGCGCCGTTATATCGAATTAACCCTGCACCCGTCCACACCAGGAAGCCATTTAGTTCGACATAGAGCTCTCTTTAAATCGATTTCTGTAATCCTCCCCAACGAGAGGAGTAGCGCTAAATTCGAAATGGCCATATCGAATTAGGCTAGGTGTGGATGGAAATCGACGCTAATAGCTCCGGGAGCTATCCCACAGTGCACCACTCTGTTGACGCTCTGGACAGCAGTCCGAGCTCGGATGCTCTGACCAGCCACTCCCCCGGGAAAATTTGAATTCCTTTTCCTGTCTGGGCAGTTTGAAGCGCAGTTTCTGTTTGGACACCGTGGCGAGCTCAGCAGCAGTGGCAGCAGTGGCAACGATGCAGAGCTCTCCAGCAGAGATGGCCGTGCAATCCAATAGAAAGAGGGCCCCAGCATGGACGGATCGGGAAGTCTTGGATCTCATCGCTGTGTGGGGAGATGAGTCCGTGCTTTCCGAGCTGCGCTCCAAAAGACGGAATGCAAAGATCTATGAGAAGATCTCTAAAGCCATGGCAGAGAGAGGCTACAGCCGGGATGCAACGCAGTGCCGCGTGAAAATCAAGGAGCTGAGACAAGGCTACCAGAAGACCAAAGAGGCAAACGGACGCTCCGGATCCCAGCCTCACACATCCCGTTTCTACGAGGCACTGCATTCCATCCTAGGTGCGGCCGCCACCACTACCCCACCCCTGACCGTGGACTCTGAGGATGGGATATTGTCCGCGGCCGGTTCCTCAGCGGACGGGGAAGAGGAGGAAGGAGATGAGGAGGACGAGGCAGTAGACAGCGCTTACAACGCTGATTTGCCCGACAGCCAGGAGCTCTTCATCACCCTGACAGAGATCCCCTACCAACCCTCCCCAGCCGTTACCCCAGACACAGATTCAGGGGAAGGATCAAGCAGTAAGTGTTTTAAATATCCAAACATTTATTTACAACATAACTGGCATATTTAAAATATTAACAGTAGCTAAAGTGCTTTAAAACATGTAAACATTTATTTGCAACAAAACAGGAAGATTGAAAATATTAACAGTGGGTAAAGTGCTTAAAAACATGTAAACAGGAAAGTCAAACAAAAGGGGAATCAGTGCAAAGTGTATCATGATTACTCCGTCTTTGGGCGCCTCAATATATAGTCCGAACCATTTTAAAAAAATCTCACAATGTCCGCTTCATGATTATAGTGCCCAAAACCCTGCAGTCATTTGTCCCTCCAAGGGCACCTAAGCCAAGAACTGGTCAATGTAACCGGGGATCGAGGCGACATCCTCCGGGGAGAACTCCTCATACACCTCCTGCAGGTGTTTTTCAAGCCTCATCAGCAGGTTCCTGGGCAGGGACAGCTTATTAGGCCCCCCGTGGTAGGACACGTTTCCCTGCCACAACGCCAGCAGGTACTCCGGGATCATGGCCTTGCACAGCAGTGCAGCAAATGGCCCCGGTTTCTGCAGGCTGTCCCGGAGCATCTTCTCCTTCTGGCTCTCGGAGACCTTCAGGAGGGTGATGTCAGGCATGACTCCCTGCTGTGAATTAGGTAGGGGAAAGTTAGTATTGGGACTGCTTGCCCGTCCCTTTACAGAACTGCAACCGCCGGTTTACAGCCACGCGGTTTACAGCCGCGAGGGGGTGGGACAGGGCCAGAGTTCATGCTTGCAGGATTGCTGCCAGCAGAGACTCGCATTGCTTTCTATGTGAAAGGAGGCCAGTGCCACTCTTAAAGTTTTAAGCGGCCACAAGTCTACGGCTTACCATGTTTGCCATCTAGACAAAGTCCGGTGTCCTGCCCTGCTCCTTAGCTCGCCACAGCAAGACCGCAGGCACTGTAGGCGAGGGCCGAAAATTCGACCTTGTCCTCAGTGCGCGTGTGATAGGTGCTCTGCATGGTCTTGTTCACAGAGAAAGACTATGTTCTCTGTTCACAGATACATTGCTCTGTCTCAGGAATTCACTCCCTTTTTCCAATTCCCACAGCCACATCTGCCCAGAGGCTAGCGCACATTAGGAGGAGGAAGAAGAGGACACGGGAAGACATGTTTGCTGAACTAATGGGATGCTCCCGAGCACAGGCAGCCCAGCAGACACAGTGGAGGGAGAACTTGTCCCAAATGCACCGGGCAAACATTGAACGGGAGGAGAGGTGGCGACAGGAGGACAGGCAGGCTACTCAAACGCTGCTTGGACTAATGAGGGAGCAAACGGACACGCTCCGCCGCCTTGTGGATGTTCTGCAGGACCGGAGGCAGGAGGAGAGAGCCCCGCTGCAGTCTCTCTGTAACTGCCCTGCCCCGCCACCAAGTCCCATACCCCCCTCACCCAAAGTCCAAACACGGAGGGGTGGAAGGGGCCGGGAAAAATTTCACTCCACCCCTGCGGACTGCTCTACCACTAGAAGGCTCTCATTCCCCAAAATTTGAAAAGTCCTTTCCTACCCGCCTCACACAAGACCCCGTCCAAGTTTCACCCCCCCGTTCCATGTGCGGTTGTTAATAAAGAATACGTTTCTGTTCATTTCTGTTTCCATCCTCTTCTTTTGGAGGGGAGTCTGTCTGGAGGGGGGGGAAGGGCCTTGGTCATTGGACAGGACAGTCACCTTTAGCAGGGGGCAGGTGCAGCAGCAGGGCACATATACAGTGCAGTGACTAGTTATCCTGGTCAGTCTGGGAGGTGGTTTTCATGTTTTGTGTGGTGGGGGCGGTGGTGTTGCTCTGTGACTTGGTGGCGGGGGAGGGCAGTTACAGATCTTATGCAGCGGTCCTTACCCTGCATCACAGAGCCGCGCAGCAGGGGATCTGTAACCCTCCTCCCCCTGCAAGACAGTCACATAGCCGACACATACACGCAGTCCCGGCCAGGAGGGCTGGCAGGCTCCGTTGAAACAACCAGTCCACCATCGCGGAGCCTGTCATTCCTGGAGTTTAGAAGCATCATTTGCATCACAACCCTAAACCCGCTCCCCGCCACAGTCTGCGTCCCAGGTTTAAAACATTCCCGTGAAAACAGTAATAAAGACAACGGTGTCCATGAACAAAACAGAACAGATTTTATTTTTTGGGAAGGGGGTGAAGGGGGTATGTAATTGGAGAGGATAGTCGACGGCAACTGGGTAAAGAAACGGGGGCAAGTTCAGCTTCTGTGTCCACAAACTTAAAAGTCAATGGGTACCCTGCTCAGCCTTGAAACTGGCTTTCAAAGCCTCCCGGATGCACAGCGCGTCCCGCTGGGCTCTTCTAATCGCCCGGCTGTCTGGCTGGGCGTAATCAGCAGCCAGGCTATTTGCCTCAACCTCCCACCCCGCCATAAAGGTCTCCCCCTTGCTCTCACACAGATTGTGGAGCACACAGCAAGCTGCAATAACGATGGGGATATTGGTTTCGCTGAGATCACAGCGAGTGAGTAAGCTTCTCCATCTCCCCTTGAGACGGCCAAAAGCACACTCCACTACCATTCTGCACTTGCTCAGCCGGTAGTTGAACAGTTCTTTTTCTGTGTCCAGGGCGCCAGTATAGGGCTTCATGAGCCAGGGCATTAGCGGGTAGGCTGGGTCCCCGAGGATCACTGTAGGCATCTCCACATCCCCAACAGTTATCTTGTGGTCCGGGAAGTAAATACCTTCCTGCAGCCGTCTAAACAGACCAGAGTTCCTGAACACGCGAGCGTCATGAACCTTGCCCGGCCATCCGACGTAGATGTTTGTAAACCGTCCCCGATGGTCCACCAGTGCTTGCAGCACCATTGAAAAGTACCCCTTTCTATTGATGTACTGGCTGGCCTGGTGGCCCGGTCCCAGGATAGGGATGTGAGTCCCATCTATAGCCCCACCGCAGTTTGGGAATCCCATCGCAGCGAAGCCATCTATGATGGCCTGCGCGTTTCCCAGGGTCACTACCTTTGACAGCAGTACCTTGACGATTGCCTTGGCTACTTGCATGACAACAACCCCCACGGTAGATTTGCCCACGCCAAAGTGGTTCGCGACTGACCGGTAGCTGTCCGGCGTTGCAAGCTTCCAGAGGGCTATGGCCACTCGCTTCTGGACAGTCAGGGCTGCTCGCATGCGGGTGTCCTTGCGCTTCAGGGCAGGGGACAGCAACTCACAAAGTTCCAGGAAAGTCCCCTTCCGCATGCGAAAGTTTCGCAGCCACTGGGATTCATCCCAGACCTGAAGCACTATGCGGTCCCACCAGTCCGTGCTTGTTTCCCGGGCCCAGAATCGCCGTTCAACAAAATCCACATGCCCCATTGCAAACGTGATGTCCTCGGCGCTGGGTGTCGTGGTTTCTGACAGCTCTGTGCTACTCTCCGACTTCAGGCCCTCACTCCGCTGCCGTAGCCTCCTCGCCTGATTTCTCTGCATCTGCCTCTGGGAAAGGTGTATGATAAGGTGCGAGGCGTTGAGAACGGCCACAACTGCAGCGATGGTCGCAGCGGGATCCATGATCGCAGTGCTGTGGCGTCCGCGCTGTCACTGATCAAAAAGTGCGCGAACTGATTTCCCGCCGGCGCTTTCAGGGAGGGAGGCAGGGCGGTAGTGACTGACGGATGACGACAGTTACCCAAAAGCACCCTCGCCACAATTTTTTACCCAGAAGCCATTGGGGGCTCGACCCAGAATTCCACTGGGCAGCGGGGACTGCGGGAACTGTGGGATAGCTGCCCACAGTGCACTGCTTCCAATGTCGACGCTTTCCCTGGTAGTGTGGACTGACAAAGTCGAATTACTGTCCTTAGTGTAGACACACACGTTCGACTTTCTAATATCGATTGCACATATTCGATTTAACTAAAATCGAACTACTCTCGTAGTGTAGACATACCCTAAAACTAATGGTTTTATTATGAAAGAGAAGAGAATTGTTAAATGATCAAAGTAATCAGCTACATACATATGACTTCATAGTCCACATATCAGGTTCTTAGCAGCACTGGTGAGTTTGCTGGCTTGTAAAGTCCCTCTGGAACACATCCACAGCTTGGATGTGTCTATCAGTCCTTTTGTGCAAAGCTTCAGTTTGTAGAGCAGTTACACCAGAGGTGAGAAGCAGGATTGAAGACAAAATGCAGCTTCTTTTTTATATTCTTTGCCATGTGGCTTGTACATTCTTTGTCCCAAATGTAAACTCTCAGTGCATGGAATGGAAAAGCTCTTGGAGTCTCCTGTTCACAGACATGTCCCTATGTGTCCTGCTGACTCAGGGGTGTAGTCCCAGGCTTCTCTCAATGGGTTAATTGTACAGCCAATTGCCCTTGATGTGCCATCAAACAGGCTAGATAATGCTGATGCCAATCTGTCTGGGGGTGTCCCCCAGAAACACAGCACAGGTTTGAGATGCACATATATCACACATTTATAACTCATGATACAGAGATGATGCATACGTATAAACAAGGTTGTCGTGCTTACCAAATAACTTTTCCACAGATACCTTACATGGCAAATCTTGTAAGATTTATTGCAATTTTGTAATGTTTATATCAGTAATATAAATGGTCACTCATATTACATGCATCATCATGGCTCCATTGTGTGAGGAGGCACTGTACAAACAGGCTTGGCAGATTTTTTTTAATAACTTGTATAATATGTTTAAGCATTTTTTTTGTTTTTATAGATATAAATTCTCCCAGTTGTGGGAAATTGGATGGGTCAGACAACTATTTAGTGACGGTAGATTTTGAGATTCAAAAAGTTACAATTTATTAATGTAATAAAACTTTATATTTTGATGTGTGATGTTGACAAAGTAAATATCCTTAAATGAAACTCTTAAATTGTCAATCACGTTTTTTTCCTTTGCTTATCTGTAAATTTTGATTATCGATGGAAGTATTTTTTTTTTTTT
>NW_020705260.1:0-2169 GCF_002925995.2 Terrapene triunguis
AGTTTGAAATAGGAGAGACTTGTTTAGAAAGATGGGGAGAACCTGGATTGATGTCTGGTCCCTCTCAGTCCCAAGAGCGAACCACCCCTTAAAACAAAGAGCACACACAAAAGCCTTTCCCCCCCCAAGATTTGAAAGTATCTTGCCCCCTTATTGGTCCTTCGGGTCAGGTGTCAGCCAGGTTACCCGAGCCTCTTAACCCTTTACAGGTAAAAGGATTTGGAGTCTCTGTACACAGAGAGCTGTTACCCTTCCCTTTATAGTTATGACAGACCTAGATTCCACTTTTTGTAGGATTCTTTTTTTGAGTTTCAGATCATTGAAGAGCTCCTGGTTAAGCCAGGTGGGTGGTCTCTTGCCATATTTCCCATTTTTCCTACACTGTTTATTCTTGTGCCCTTGATAATGTCTCGTTAGACAAACAGTTGCTAGTTTTGGTTGTGGTGGTGGTGGTTTTGTTACAAGCTAAATTAAAAAAACATTTTTTTTCTTCATCCTTCCCACCCTTTAATGCGGCAATCCCTCCATCAACCCAAGAAATAGTACACCTCTCTGAGAGACAGAACAAGCGATATTCACTCCTGTATCAGTGATATGTTTAAGGTGCAGTGTAGCAAGACCATCAGGACTAGAAGCAGGATCTGTATGACTGGAAAGGGAAGATTCTAGTTTGTCACAAGAACAGACAGTACTTTCTTCTATTCTTCATTGTAGCATTTAGAAGTCCCAACGGAGATTGGGGCTCCTGTGACCTGAGGTACCATGAGTAGCCCATACTGAGAATGGGAAGGTTAGGGAAGGCTGGAAAAAGGAGAGCAGATTCCCCCAAAACTGGTGGTTAACATAAGTTAGATTCACCAACCAGTCACAAACTGTGCTCCTGATCCCCCCCACACTGGTTATCAAGAAGCCCCCTTTATTGCATTCCAGTCTCTGGCTCCCAATCAGCAAATAGGTCTAGTAAAGTGGGTAGTTATTTAAAACGCTATTCACTATACAAAATGTTCTGATCCCCAAAGGGCCAGCCACATAACCAGATCAATACTAGTTTGGATCTTGCCCAAAATACCACACTACCGGCTAGTCCTTTAGTATCTAAAACTAATGGTTTTATTATGAAAGAGAAGAGAATTGTTAAATGATCAAAGTAATCAGCTACATACATATGACTTCATAGTCCACATATCAGGTTCTTAGCAGCACTGGTGAGTTTGCTGGCTTGTAAAGTCCCTCTGGAACACATCCACAGCTTGGATGTATCTCAGTCCTTTTGTGCAAAGCTTCAGTTTGTAGAGCAGTTACGCCAGAGGTGAGAAGCAGGATTGAAGACAAAATGGACAAGATGCAGCTTCCTTTTTATATTCTTTGCCATGTGGCTTGTACATTTTGTCCCAAATGTAAACTCTGTGCATGGAATGGAAAAGCTCTTGGAGTCTCCTGTTCACAGACATGTCCCTATGTGTCCTGCTGACTCAGGGGTGTAGTCCTGGGCTTCTCTCAATGGGTTAATTGTACAGCCAATTGCCCTTGATGTGCCATCAAACAGGCTAGATAATGCTGATGCCAATCTGTCTGGGGGTGTCCCCCAGAAACACAGCACAGGTTTGAGATGCACATATATCACACATTTATAACTCATGATACAGAGATGATGCATACGTATAAACAAGGTTGTCGTGCTTACCAAATCACTTTTCCACGGATACCTTACATGGCAAATCTTGTAAGATTTATTGCAATTTTGTAATATTGATATCAATAATATAAATGGTCACTCCTATTACATGCATCATCATGGCTCCATTGTGTGAGGCACTGTACAAACAGGCTTGGCAGATTTTTTTAATAACTTGTATAATATGTTTAAGCATTTTTTTTTGTTTTTATAGATATAAATTCTCCCAGTTGTGGGAAATTGGATGGGTCAGACAACTATTTAGTGACAGTAGATTTTGAGATTCAAAAAGTTACAATTTATTAATGTAATAAAACTTTATATTTTGATGTGTGATGTTGACAAAGAAAATATCCTTAAATGAAACTCTTAAATTCTCAAACATGTTTTTTTTCTTTGCTTATCTGTAAATTTTGATTATTGATGGAAGTATTTTTTTTTGTTGATTTTGTGTTTTTGGTGAAATTGACATTTACAGATAAAAATCTAATCCT
>NW_020705261.1:0-2601 GCF_002925995.2 Terrapene triunguis
GGCACATGTTATTTTCCGGGGGGGTTCGGTGAAGGGTTAAGGGGGGGTTGCCATGGGACGCTTAAAGAAGAGCCATCATTGGTTAATTTTGCAGATAGCTGGAATTGGAAAATGTTGCAAATAGCTGTAGCAGCAAGGATGATTAACTTTTTGCAAAAACAATTTCTTAATGTAAGCGGATATTCTATTTTTCGAGCGGTTTCATAAATTTGCGGTTATTATGTTGCTAAAGCAGTTTCTTGCTGTAGCTTTTAGCATTGTTCTGTGTTTTTTTTTCCTCCCCCCCCCCCCCCGCCCTCTGGTCATTACCCTTGACCGAGTTTGGCAGAGAATCGTGTTGTTCAGTCTTGCTCAGGCTTTAGGCCTGCCCTACTCTGTGTAAAGGCCATCAGCATAACAGATCTCTGTTGGAGGGTTTATTTCGGGGCCCACAGATTCAAAGCTCTGGCTATCAAAAAGAAGGCCCCCCTGTTCTATTTCCCCACAGTAGGTAGACCATGCTAATTTATTTATATGGAAGTACAGATATCTGTGATTTCTTATCAACCTTTAAAGCTCCACAAAGAGCATTACTTTCAATCACTGACTGTATTAAACAAAACACAGTAAACATGCATTCCCATTTGGCCTCAGTTTAGTCAGCTATTGATAATGGATTTAGAGCAAGGGTGGGCAAACTTTTTGGCCTGAGGGCCACATCTGGGAATAAAAATTGTCTGTGGGCCACGAATGCTCACAAAATTGGGGTTGGGGTACAGGAGGGGGGGGGGGGGCCCCGGTGGGGGGGGGGGGGCTCCAGGGGGGGGTGTGGGTTCTAGGGTGGGGCTAGGGATGAGGAGTTTGGGGTGTAGGAGAGTGCTCTGGGCTGGGAGTGAGGGGTTCGGAGGGTGAGAGGGGGATCAGGGCTAGGGTAGGGATTCAGAAAGGGGTACAGGCTCCGGGGTGGGGCTGGGAGGTTTGGGGTGCAGGAAGGTGCTCCGGGCTGGGATCGAGGGGTTCGGAGGGTGGGAGGGAGATCAGGGTTGGGGCACGGGGAGAGGCTCAAGGGTGCAAGGCTCCGGGCAGTGCTTACCTCAAGCGGCTCCCGGAAGCAGCGGCATGTCCCTTCTCCGGCTCCTATGTGGAGGCGCAGCCAGGTGGCTCTGCACGCTGCTCCATCCACAGGAACCATCTCTGCAGCTCCCATTGGCCACGGTGCCAGCCAATGGGAGCTGCAGGGGTGGCACTTGGGGCAGGGGCAGCGTGGAGCCCCCTGGCTGCCCCTACATGTAGGAGCCGGAGGGGGGCCAGGCCGCTGCTTCCGGGAGCTGCGTGGAGCGCCCCCCAACCCTGCTCCCTGGTTGGAGCGCCAGACCGGGCAAGCCCCATACCCCACTCTCCAGCGGGAGCTCAAGGGCTGGATTAAAACGGCTGGCGGGCAGGATCCAGCTGGCGGGCCGTAGTTTGTTTAGAGTATGGGCAGTGTACCTAGATCTCTATTTTTTAATAAAGAGAAAAGGAACTGCACAAGTTTATCCCAATTACACACTTTACTCTGTAACAGGCATGAAGAAAAACAATACAACACAGGAAAAGGTTTGCTTAATAGTTTGAGATAAGAAAAGCATCCCAGAACAGCCTATTCCTATGGATTCTGCAGATGCTGCTGTAACCCACACGCCTCCTGGGTGTGGTGCTCTGTCCCATCTAATGGCACCGAGACCACTTAGAAAGAGATTAATGAGTCTGCTACAGTCTTAGCTAACAAGCACATGACTTTTAACTCATGCGGTAGAGGCTCGTGTATTCAGTCCGAGGTCCCAAATTCAATCCTGCCTGCCGATGAGCGGCATCTGTCAGTGTTACACTGCCACTTAGGATACACAAAAAACATGCCTTTCATCTGCATACTGTACACTAGTTTAGATATGAAAGCTAAGATAGGTATTGCTCAAGAAGTGCACAGTGAAAAGGTACAGCAGATACAATATAGCACACACTATGGGAGTTGAGGTTTTGGGACAGAAAAGTTGATTTAGGGATAAAGGTCTTTTTAAGGTGAGGAGGAGCTTGGTGTCCTTGGGCCATTCTGATTCAATTTTTATTTTAAATTTGCATATGTCTAGATTGTTTCTGATAAGTTCAGTGTATAATAATATACACATACACACACACACACAAAATCTGCTTCACGCAGATACATTCACGTGCAGCAAAATCCCTCCTTTCTCGACTCCATCAACGCAATTGCAGCACTAATCGTCACCACAAGTAACATTATCATGTTGCCAACCCTCATTAAGGTCTCAGGAGCCACATGCTATTTGATTTTTTTTTTCTGCCAGAACCAAGCTGCTGAGTGGGCTCCAGAAGCTCAGCCTTCACTTAAAGACAAAGAGTGTATCGCTCTCATGGTTGCGGAGAAAAGATTGAGTATAAAGAGCCACAAGGCTCAGGACCAAAGAGGCAAACAACAGCCAAGTTATTACATTAAAAATATTCAGGGGTTCAAGGCAGGTGCTGGCAAAACAGCCCCAAACAGGGCCGGCTTTAGGAAGTGCGGGGCCCAATTCGAACATTTTTGGCGGGGCCCCAGCAGGGATGACTTAAAAAAAAAAAAAA
>NW_020705261.1:2701-3323 GCF_002925995.2 Terrapene triunguis
AAAAAAGCCTTTAATTTCTTAGCAACCGGTTCCCTATAAAAAGTTCTGATTTAAGGGATGTGCCACAGTATGTATTTTTTGTAGCAATAGGGTTATCATACCGTCCAAAAAGAACCAAAAAGCCTGACATGTCCGGGAAAATACGGATGTATGTGAACCCTACCTAAAGTTCTTTTTTAAAAAGATGGGCCTGAACTAGAAATGAGCTCCGTTTCACATGTGTGGGTCCCCACCACTCCCTGGGGGTGTGCACATGTGTAGGTCCCAGCTGCTCCCTGCCCCCCTCATTGAAGCAGGTGTGCAGGGTTACTGCCCTGGGAACTGCAGGGCATCAGTAGACATGGGGCTGGCTGGAGGCAGGGCAGGGGCTGACTGGAGGTAGGGTCTGGCTGCAGGCAGGGCAAGGGGTGCAGGACTGGCTGGAGACAGGGGTGTGTGGGATGGGCTGGCTGGCTTCAGGCAGGGCCGCAGGGGGATGCGGCATGGGTTGGCAGGGCTAGAGACAGAGGAGTGCGGGACTGGCTGGCTTCAGGCAGTGGGGTGCGGAAGGGGTTGGCTGGAGACAGGGCAGGGGGTGCGGGGCTGGCTACAGGCAGGGGGTGCAGGGCTGGTACGGGCAGGG
>NW_020705262.1:0-299 GCF_002925995.2 Terrapene triunguis
GGCACATGTTATTTTCCGGGGGGGTTCGGTGAAGGGTTAAGGGGGGGGGTACCATGGGACGCTTAAAGAAGAGCCATCATTGGTTAATTTTGCAGATAGCTGGAATTGGAAAATGTTGCAAACAGCTGTAGCAGCAAGGATGATTAACTCTTTGCAAAAACAATTTCTTAATGTAAGCGGATATTCTATTTTTCGAGCGGTTTCATAAATTTGCGGTTATTATGTTGCTAAAGCAGTTTCTTGCTGTAGCTTTTAGCATTGTTCTGTGTTTTTCTTTCCTCTGTGTTTTTCTTTCCTCC